>NC_141242.1:24565376-24685376 GCF_054856555.1 Leptonotus elevatus
ACATGAACCCTGTAAGATTTGTATGAAAATGTATTTATTTATGTGAAAATTCAGGCTAATAACTGAGCCACTGCATTTAACAAACAGGTTGCAGTCTGTTTCATGTTTGAACAGCACTGAAACAAAATATTAAGGCTTAATGTTCCATTATTATAACATTCTACCATGCTTAATGTGTTAACCCTAACCCTAAGTAAGACATTTTGTTGAATATTCCCATTAAAAAAAATTGATGTTTAAAAATTTATTCGGCCGCATATCGAATCGATTCGAGAATTGCGCGCTGTAATATCGTGATATATTGCCGAATCGATTTTTTCTAACAACCCTAAACTCAAAATTAGTATTAATTATCTTTTTTTTTACGATTATGCTGATTTTGTAATTGTGGAGTGTAATAATTTTAATTGTATTTCAATTTCGATTAATTGCACATCCCTAATATACATATATATATTTTTAAGTGAACTGTGATATAGGGAGGGACGACTGTATCTAAAAAATTATTTAAAAAATAAAACACTCACAAGTTGGGTCACTTGTAAGTTTAGGTTCCAGTGTAAATGGTAATGAATAAGAATATTAATAAACAAGCCATAAATAACAGAATACCACAATAAAACCCCTGCTGGAGTTCAATTGTATATATTGTGTTGGGTACCTTTGGTGTCCTTTGTTTGCTGTTCCTTGAAGCGCTGGTGCAGCTTGCGTGCATGGTTGTTGAGCGTTTTCACAGGCTGGTGAACAATTTTATACTTGGCTACAACTGCTGTATTAATGTTCAGCACTGCTGTGTTGATTTGCTCATATGTCACCCGTCCCTTCATGTACCTGAGGTTGGCAGAACAGGCATTGTGGCCTTTCATTTTGTGACAATGAATTTGAAAGACAAAACACTGTACACATATGCAAACACGACAGATCATAACACCAAACAGCACAGTGATTTCTTGTCAACCTTGAGATAGGCCAACTGACTGACAAATTGGACGATACCTGTGATGCTACTGATCTAAAACTTTTTTCGCTAATTTTCTCAAATCCACAAGTTTTTCAGAGATACTTAACGGAGGGGTGGCAGCACTACGGCGTTTGAAGGACAGGTACGTTTTCCTCTTTTACACTTGACAGTGTATACATTCTACCTCATACCAACACCAATTCCGCAGAGCAAAACTTAACCATGAACCACCTAAATCTAAGCACAACACAAGCACCACAATCTAAATCACTTTTTAATCCGCTTAATTTCAACATACAGCCAGCCATAAACTTTAACGTGAAAAGCCTGCAGTGAGAATTGTGAAGAAGTACAGGACTGTTTGGACTCTACTGATTGTTGTGTCTATGAAAATTCAGCTTTGTTGAACATACAGACACTGTGACATCCATTTTTTGAAATGTGCTGCGTCTGCTAAGAGCGCTAAATATTGCTCCACATCTGCACCCGCAGCCCTGTTAACGTCCTATTCCAGCGGTAGGGAACCCTGGTCCTCGAGAGCCACTGTCCTGCCTGTCTTCCATGTCTCCCTCCACCAACACACCTGATTTAATGAACAGGATCGTTATCAGGCTTCTACAGCTGGCTGATGACCTAATATGAGTCAGCTGTGTTGGAGGAGGGAGACATGGAAAACAGGCGGGACCGCGGCTCTCGAGGACCAGGGTTCCCTACCCCTGTCTTATTCACTAAGGATATTGCTCTGATGTACTAGCAAAAACACGCAAATTTGCACTTGATTCACCACGACAATGGATTTGTGCCAAGAACACGGCAGTATGCAACAGCTGCAAGAAAGCTGACATTACCAGAAAGTGATGGTTGGACCGAGGAGGTCCAAAAGCGTTTTCTTCATTTAGCGCCATTAAGCTGTAGTGAGCGGAGAGGACGACGACGTCATTCCAAATGTCCAATTGTCCATAAAGTACAAAACTATTGATACATCTTTTATATTTTCAGAGGTTGACGTGGGCCTACAGCGGCCAATAGCGTACGTGATCTGTGTGAATAGGGGGGCGCGCAGCTCTGCCTGGTCTTCTCCATGACACTGCTGCCGTGATCACTTGAAATTCTGCATGAGAGCCTTCCACAGAATGGAGGAAGCGCCAAGTTTACATCAGCCTTTCATATACGTTGTTTGCGTCACTCAAACGGCGTGTGGCTATTAGCGTTGGTGAATTAGACGCTTGTCTATCAATGTGTCTCATTTGCTCAGAGGTGGGCAATTTCTTCGCCAAATGTATGCAAATGACCTCATTTACGTACACGCAAAAACTTTCCCCATCTGCACGTGCTTAGTGCATTGCACGGCTCCCTGATTAACTGCATTTGTACTGGTTAGCTCCGCGCAAAAGCTACGCAAAACTTTAGTGGATCTGTACTAAGAGTATTTTTTATATTCTTTTATATTTGTTTCTGTATTGAATATGTACACTAAATATAAAGATTATGTATGCGGTGAGATCTTTTTATAAACCCGATGTGGGTTTCCTGATCATCCTGCACAAAAATTATTTCAATGTTACAAGTGTTTTTATATTGTATTTTTGTCTATGTGAGAATAAACAAAACTCTAATTGGATAACTAAATTCAAGGTATACTTACTGAGGGATACATTCAAATTCTGCCAGAGTGATGAACGGTATCTCTTTGCTGTGGTTCTTGATTTTGCTTTTGACAGTTTCCTGCTGGGTGATTTCCACATCAGGTGCTTGGTTCTGGGTGGTTATTGGTTCATTTTCTCTAAAATAAAATCAAGATTTTCAAAACACATGTTACTTGAATAGACATATTGATCCATCTTGCCCCAAAATCCTAATCGGGTATCATTCTTGGCCATGAAAATGTGTTCATAATTTAGCATCTTGTTTCACAGCTGATGTATAATTACAGTTTTGTGTTGAAAACTTAAAGGAAAAAAATGTCCTCACTTTTGGGGACATTTGTGGGGCATATGAGCAGGGACGTTGTCCTTAAGATGTTGGAGACTCTCCAAATTATTTTGATATAAGTCATCAAGAGCCTGGGGAAAAAAAAATCAGAAGGTTAATTTTAAACCCATTAAAAACAACTAATAATGTGTTTAATAAATTATTGACTGTCATGCATTTAGCATCATAGAATACATTTTGCAGCCCTGTTAAAGAATGGCATAGCCAAGGAGAGCCCACTGGAGTATTTGCATGTTACGGTAATTTCAAACTCATGAAAAGAGGAACCTTGAAAAAAAATAATTACATTATTAAATCGCAATCACAAGTATGAGGGGGCAAAAAATTATTTTGTGCTTTTATTTATTATTTACCAAAATCGTTGAGGCCTAATAAAATGTTACCTGTTTGATAAATCATTTGATGCAGCCAATATGCGGGAGTTGAAAGCTGCGAGAGATGGCACCAAATAGAAATAACCAGTTTTTGGATTATGGATGGGGTTTTTTCTTACCGATTTTGTGGCATTTCCTTGTGCCTTTTTTGGTTGAATTGCCTAATGTGTGAGCCCGCCCTAGGTACATGCATAAACTTAATATTTTTTTAGGTCCCTTATGGCTCTCAACAGAAATTATTTGTGGTTCTGCTTTTTATTTTTTGCTTGGCTAAACTAGAGTAGAGAAGTGTCAGGTTTGAGCAAATTGTTCCCCCAAAAATGTACACTATTGAATAGAAGAGGTGTAACCAACTCCGGTCCTTGAGGACCCCTGATTCAAATGATCAGGATCGTTATCAGGCTTCGGTAAAGCAACTTGCTGATGATCTGATTATTCTTATCAGGTGTGTTGGAGGCGGGAACCATCTAAAACATGCAGGATAGGGACCCCCGAGGACAAGGAGTTGGTGACCCCTGGAGTAGAGTGACATTAGCTAAGCAAATTGCACAACTCTAGTTTACCTTCAACTGACTGAGCTGGTCTTTCTGCTGGACAACGCTTTTTTCAAACTCCAACAAAAGTCTCTCAAGTGCATCAAGTTCTTGTTCAAGTTGTTTCATCTTATTGTGAGGTACTTCTAGATGTAAAAAGAGAGCAAAACAATTATTCCACAAAAAGTATATCATAGCCTAAGCCTTAGATTGAGAAAATAATTGTCCTTCCTTAGACTCTAAAGCCAACATTTTTTCCAAATAAACAATCTTACCTGCAAGTGAGAAATACAAGATGCGCTGGACTGATGAAATCCTGTCATTAATATAGCGGCTGATCCCCTCCAAGTCACCCATTTTTTCTGACAAAGAGTGGGGTAAATTTGTTAACACGTAAAACATTTAACGTTATGTTAGCCGGTGGTACCGATCATACTGCGCCACCACGCTTTGCATGGTTTTAAACAAAGAAAACAAACAAATAGTACAAGATTTCACACAACGTTGAATGTTCTTACTCCGCGTTCTGTTTTCTCGAGTTGACGTTTGGCGCTCCAGATTCAACTTCTTCTTCTTTGGTACGTCTTCTTCTAATCGAGTCCGACAGGCTGTAGCAAAGAAAGCACAATGCTGCCCTCCGCTGGCAAAGATGTCCCGTTTGGATCTGTCTGTTTTGGCTCTGTCTATTTTCTTAAATACAGTTCAGTGGGATGAATGAAGACCACCATTTGTACAGCTTTTCACCTTTCCCTTGAACTTTGTGAGGAGGAGGATTTTGAAACGTGTATGAACAAATGTATGTGTAATTAATTGTCTCATAAATGTAGCCCTGTGCTATTTATTAATACAAATAATCGAAAAATACAGTACCATCATCATCTTTTTGTTTAAAAAAAAAGGTAGTACCCTTTCATTCATATTATTATTTTGATGATAATCATTGAATTTTAAGACAATAGTGTAAATTGCCACATGATGGCAGCCAAGTACTTCTGGAACAAATTGTGTTTCTTATTCATCTATTTTTATAGCTTCTGTACAGAAGCTGTCCCCACCTTGTTTGCACCACACACCACTTCTCAAGTTAAAACAATATTTTGACGGACGGGCATCAAAACGAATAAAAACAAATAATTCACATCACGCTGAATGTAGTTGTTGCCATTAGTGGGTGCCGGCCTCATGTTTCTCTTCAATGAGCCGTTATCATTATTAATTGGGATAATGGGAATCCAAACCTGATGTATGTTTTTTCCCACTGATTGTAATAAGGTAATTTTGTTTTGGTCCCTGCCATGACGTTGTAAATTGAAGCAAATTATGTTAGTGTTGTTTTTTTTTCTTTATTCTTATTATTATTACTATTATTATTACTATTATTATTATTATTATTATTATTGGGGGGGGGGTGATTTACATTTACAAGCCTATCGCCACATATTGGCATTTTTACTGAACAAAACCATGTAGCATGTGTCTGGGGTTAAAATGCAAATATTTGCTACTTAAAATGAGACGTTTACTTCTCAAATGGGGTCACTAACTAGCAAAACTGTGCCTCAAAAAAAAAAGAAGTTTTTTTTTTTTAGCCTTGCTGAACACCAAACTGAAAATGTGGTTAATGTGTGGTTACAATAAAAGTGACTAGAATCAATAAAATATGGCACAGTTATTGCTCAGAATATAAACATTATGTTGATGTAATAAAATGTTGTGTACATACAATTCTCATTGTTTGTATTGCTACAAATAAAAAGCATAATTACAGTAAAGGGTACAACTTTGAGATATTATTTTCTTTAGCCCTGAGTACACTGAAGGAAATAGTAAACAGCACAGAAGAAAATTCACCAAAACTGCTCACTCAATTAAACATAATTGCAACACCTTCAACTTCTCTTGTTAGTTTTATTGTTTGCTTGTTGGGGGCATTTAGCTCGTGGTTTCAGCTCATTATTTTTGACTGTGTATCGTTTGTCAGACAGTGTTCGGATGACAGCCTTTGTCGGCACTCCACCTTGGAACAAAATGCTTCAAGGCACTTTTTCAAATCCATAACAGGTCTACTCCACCCCTGGCGAACAAACACATGTATTGACATCATAATTACACTGTAGAGACACACAAACACATGTACACGTATTTTCACTTGGGGATGGGAAAGGGTCACAGGGGCACTGGGAGTCATCAGGTCTTTGATTGGATGTTTACAAAGAAGTGGGTGTCATCATTTGTCACCTCACTAAATATCGACCTCACAAGCAACTATCACAGATGGACAGATGCAGACAAGATGTGCGAATACAGCTATTCGGGCAAACTGACACAAAGGCAGACCGGCAGAAGATACAGAATTCTAATGTTCACAACCATTTCATCATGTCTGTATTTTATATCAAATCTTGGCTTCAAGGGTGATTATTTTTTCTTATTTTGCTTATTTAATTTATTTCGGGGGGTTTTCCTTTACATGCACTCATGCATGCATGTGCGTGCACATCAGGGTTATTATAGTTTTGGAAGTTTTTATTTCTTTTTGAGATTTGTTTTTTAAATGTAGTTATAATTAGTTTTCTTGGTGGCTCTGTTTGTTTTTATTAGTTTTAGTTATTTCAAAAATGTTTAGTTTTAGTTTAGTTTTAGTATTATTTTCATTTAAAAAAAAGTGTCTTACTTGTGTGCAAGATTTAATGAATACCATGGTAAAATGAAAACAGCAATGCACTTCTTACCTAGCGTTGCGTTTCGGCTGAATTAAATGAAAGAGCAGGCAAGGCAAGCCATTGGAGCCAAAAGTCAAACACGTAAAATTGTCATCTTGGAGCGTCACCATCTGAAGGTGCTTTTCTATTGGCTGCTTTTAAATGACGTCACGTCTGTGCAACACACTTTCAAACGAGCGTCAATTTTGACAAGACTTGTAATTTAGTTTTAGTTATAGTCTTTTGACTAAAATTAATTAAAGTTTTAGTCATAATTTAGTCATCTGATTTTATTTTAGTTTTAATCCAATTTTAGTCAAGGGAAAAAAAGAGCAATTTTAGTCGACTAAATTGACAGTTTAGTCAATAATTTTCCTTCAGCATACATTTCAACTTCTATACAGAAAACTATAACAGACCTATTTGTAAATGTAGTTCAACACGCAAGACTGTTAGGTTTCGGTTTTGTAGGGGTTGGATTTTGTTTATTATGGGTATATTTGTTGTTTTTGTCTGTGGTTGGTGTTTGCATGTGTTCCTGATTTCTCCCCTTGTCTCGTTATGTCTAATCACGTCCACCTGTGGTTCCCTTCCCAGTGTGTCTGACCAATCGGTGCCCTTAGCCTATTGTGTTCCCCAGGTGTGTCTCATTAGTGTCTGTGTATTTAGTCTGTTGTGTTTGTCCAGTCTGGGTCGGTCCATTGTTGTTTCTAAGTTTTGTCGTTTCTCCCATTTCTTCATCAAGCCACTTGAGTTTGCTTTGATTTAGGACTTTGTTGTTTTTTGTTGGCACGTTGTGCACCACCTTGTTTTTTTTTGTTTAATTAATAAAACCCTTTTGTTTTTGGACTTTACCTCGGCCTACTCGCTCTGCCCCCCCCCTCCCCACCCACACACACTTGGGTCCAAAACCACAGCTGACCGTGACAAAGACACGTTTAATACAATGGTGTCTTTATTAATTGTTTCAATGAAACATGTTGAACTGACAATGCATAATTGCTTGAGATTAATCTTAGAGCTGCACAATAAACATTAAGTGCAGTCAACACTGAACAGTTTTTGAGTTATTCTTTTCTCCCACACGGGTTACATTCTTTCTGATTGGATTGTGTGAATTTTTTTGTCACTGTGCTTTTCATTTGTGTTTTAGTCATTGACGAAATTGTCAGTCAATTTTATTTATCGTTATAGTCTCAATGAATGGCTTCTATTTTAATTTTCGTTTAACTTTTGTCTGAAAAAAAAATCGTGACAAAAAATATAAATAAAACAAATTTTCATAGACGAAATTATCACTGTTTCAAATGTCCTTATTCCGGTAAATATCGAAATAAATATGTTTAAATCAAATTTAAAATCTACCTCAGAGTCTCATGTATTAAATGAATTGCCAAAGATGAAAACTAAGAATATTTTTGCTGTAATTACAGTTTTATTTAGTTTTGTATATGTAAAATGTTTCAGTCAGTTTTCTTTTTTTAAAAAGCATTTTCGTTTTTATTTCATTTTGTTAACGAAAAGGTTTTTTGAATTTTTGTTTGAGTTATTTCATTAATTTTAGTTAGCTAAAATAACCTTGGTGTACACACACACGCGCACACACATACCCACACACGTGGTGAGAAAAAGCAGATGTGATTTTAGACTTGGTAAAACCAGGTCTATCTTGTGGCAGAAGCCCATATTTGAGGAGGAGTACAGCGTCACTCTTCCTCCTCATGCACATAAAGTATAGTCTGTGTTACTTCTGCTAATCTTCATTCCTCTCTTTTACAGCGCATGCCTCCACCTTCCTAGATGTTCCTCCACCTGCTCCCTTCTTTCACTGCAGGTCACAACGTCATCTGCAAACATCACAGACCATGGGGATTCTGGTCTAACCTCGTCTGTCTGCATATTCATCATTGTTGCAAAGCGTCTCGCTGCCCTGTCACAAACGGTATGCTTCACCACTGTTCTGCTATCCTCATGCACGTCCTGCAGTATTCTAACATACTTCTCTGCTACTCCAGAATACCTCACACAGTACCACAGTTCCTACCTGGGTAACGTCATAGGCGTCCTTCTGACATTCTCTGTGTTTCTCTATCAACACTCTGAAGGCAAATAATGCATCTGTAATATTCTTCCTAGGCATGAAACCATACTGTTGTTCACAAATACTCGCTTCTGTCCTGAGTCTAGCTTCTACTGTTTCTACGTCCTTGCATCGATTTCCGAGGTCTAAATGACATAATGATTAAAAACAAAAACCCATTGCCACTAATGGAGTCCGCATTTGCACCATTATTTTCCGTTACGGTGTTTACCAAATTAGGCCTTCGCAGTGCCTACCATCTGGTTAGGATAAGGGAGGGCGACAAATGGAACACCCATTGGCCATTTAGAGTATTTGGTTATGCCTTTCGGCCTTTCAAACGCTCCCGCAGTATTTCAGTGTTTTATTAATGACGTCTTGCGTGATATGCTTAACCACTTTTGTTTTGTTTACCTTGATGACATTTTGATTTTCTCCAGAAACCTCGCAGAACATCAGCAACACGTTCGGCTGTTTTTGGAGCGACTGCTGGAAAACCGGCTATATGTAAAGGCAGAAAAGTGTGATTTCACACCAGTTCGGTGCAGTTTCTCGGATATATTGTGGAGGAGGGCCAATTGAGAGCTGACCCAACCAAGATCCAGGCCGTGGTCAACTCCTACATCAAAAAAGCACTTGCAGAGGTTCCTGGGGTTCGCTAATTTCTACCGTCAGTTTATCCGCAACTACAGTATGAAAGCGTAACCTCTGACAAGGCTTAAATCGACCAAGTTTCCGTTTATTTGGACTCAGCAGGCCGAGGCTGCCTTTGTTAAACTGAAATTATTATTTTCACGTTTGCCGGTTTTGACACACCCTAATGAGGTTCTCCCATTTGTTGTCGAGGTTGATGCTTCATAGACAGGAGTGGGGGTGATGTTGTCCCAATGGTGCCCAGTCGACCAGAAGCTGCATCCCTGCGCCTACTTCTCTCGTCAGCTCAACCAGGCGGAGCGCAACTACGATGTGGGCAACTATGAGCTGCTGGCCATCATTCTTGCATTACAGGAGTGGAGGCACTGGCTGGACGGTGCGGCGGAACCCTTCCAGGTCTTCACGGACCACAAAAACTTGGCGTACCTCTGGTCTGCTCAGAGACTCAAGCACGCTGGGCCCTGTTCTTGATGCGTTTTAATTACGTCATCACTTACAGACCAGAATCCCGGATGCACGGTCCAGCCGCCGAGGGGTCTCCATCCGAAACGATCGTTACGGAGAACAGAGTGTTGGGGGCCCTCCAGTGGGAGGTAGAGCGGAAGTTGGTAGAAGCAACTGGCAACACACAGACCCCTGTAGCTTGCCCTGGAAATAAGTTATTTGTACCCGCACACCTTCGTCAAGAGGTGCTCCAGTGGGGGCATACATCAAAGGTGGCATGTCATCCTGGGGTCGGGTGAACTCTGTCCCTAATAGCGCAGAGGTTTTGGTGGCCAGGGCTATGCAAGGACATAAAAGAATATGTCACCTCCTGCACAGTGTGTGCTCGAAACAAGCCCTCTCACCGTATGCCAGCCGGTCAGCTCCGTCCTCTATCCATTCCGCCCCGTCCTTGGTCGCACTTGGCACTGGACTTTGTTACCGGGCTACCTCCTTCCCACGGTAAGTCTGTGATCCTTACTGTGGTGGACCGGTTCTCCAAAATGCCGCACTTCATTGCTCTGCCCAGATTGCCCACCTCTTTGCAGACAGCGGATATCCTGATAAGGGACATATTTAGGATCTACGGGATCCCATCCGACCTCGTCTCCGACAGGGGGCCTCAGTTCGTGTCCCGGGTGTGAAAGGCATTCTGCAAATCATTGGGAGCTACTGCTAGCCTGTTTTTGGGCTATCATCCCCAATCTAACGGGCAAACGGAGAGAGTCAACCAGGACTTGGAGGCTGCGCTCCGATGTGTGTGTCATCAGAATCCTTAGATTGAACACGCCCACAACACCCTCGTGTGCTCTGCCACAGGTTTGTCCCCGTTCAACACGGCTTATGGCTATCAACCCCCGTTGTTCCCTTCCCAGGAGGGCGTGGTCGCCATTCCTTCGGTCCACATCCACCTCCGCCAGCCTCGCAGGGTTTGGCAGGACGCCAGGAGAGCCCTGTGTCATGCAGGCGGATCGCGGACAGGCACCGGATCCCAGCACCGTCCTACCAGCCGGGACAGAAGGAGTGGCTCTCCACTCTGGACCTACAGTTTGCTGGGAGTTCCAAGAAGCTGGGGCCTCAATTCATCGGCCCATTTTAAATTGACTCTGTGTTCAATCCTGTAGCAGTTCGGCTCAGCTTGCCTCCCACGCTCAAGGTGCACCCGGTCTTTCACACGTCCTTACTACAGCTTGTCTCTGCCAGCCCATTGTGTCCGCCGGCAGCGCCCCTACCGCCTCCCCGGGTCATCAACGATCAGCCAGCGTACACGGCTAGGGCCATCCTGGACTCTCGAAGGCGTGGCAAAGGGATGCAATATCTGGTCGACTGGGAGGGGTACGGTCCCGAGGACCGCCAGTGGATCCCCCGCTCCTGGGTTCTGGACCAGTCGCTGATCCGAGACTTCCATTCGTTGCACCCTTCTCAGCCAGGTGGTCCGCCTGGGGGTGTCCGTTAGTTGGGGGGTACTGTTATGTTTTGGTTTTCTGCTGTTTCCTGTTTCTGATTTCTCCCTTGCAGTTGCTGGGGAAACAGCTGGAGGGCGGATCCTGCCATCACACCTGCTGCCCATTAGGTCATCAGGCCGAAATAAAAGCCTGGCAGCAACAGAGAGAAGTGTCGGGTTATTGCTCCGCGACGCTACTCACTATACCTGACGTTTCGATAATGCTACCTTTCTAGCGGCACTCTTTCTTGGTGTTGTGGACACTAGTAATTAGACTAGTAGCGTTTTTCGTTAATCAACTTTGTGTGCTACACTCCTCTCTGTTTTATCCGCCATCTGGCGTGATTTTGTGTTTTCTTGTTTTTACCCACGTCATACACCTTTTTGTGGTCGTCGCCTTTTTTTAAGCAACCTTTTGTCCACGTGCTGTGAGCTTTTTGTTGTTTCATTAAAATGTTGTGACTTCCGCCCTGACTGGGTCTGCCCTTTTCTTTTGGGGTCCAACAAACACAACCCAATCGTGACAAGACCAGAGAGTAATACATTACAGTAGTCGAGGCGACTGGGCATGATTATACATACACGGTCCTTCTTGTTACCAGAGCACATTGTGTGGAAGAACGACGAGATCAAGACCTTGTCATAGCAAGCCCAATCTCCAGACTTGAACCCCATTGAAAACTTGTGGAATGAGATCAAGGGCAAGCTGGATGGTCACAAGCCATCAAACAAAGCTGAGGTGCTTGAATTCTTTGCGGCAGCATTGGCATAAATTCACCCAACTGCCCCTTCTCTCGAACTCCTCGCACTAAATCGGCAGCAAAAAAAAAATATGTTGGATAACAAACCTGACAGATTTGAAATGGAAAGGAAAATATCCCATTTGCATACTCTCCGGAGGATCGTTTGTGAAGGGACATCAAATGAAAGGAAGGGCCAAGTCAAAATAAAAACGTTTTAGGGCCTATCATAATCCTGCGTGGAAGTGGAAGTGTGTGAGTGAGATAGAGAGCAAGACTAATGGAAAGGTGATGATTTTATAAGCATGGTTACAGCCGGCATCCTAAGCAATTTGAAAACTACATCATTGCGACGTCGGTTTGAAATCAATTAATCGTTCATCCCAAGCTCAATCATTCTCACATACACAGATCCACAATTTGGAGTAAATTCTCCCAGCCTTTCTGTTTTGATAAAGTGGTAGAAGAAACCGCAGAAACACACACATTAATCTGGTGAATTTACAAACTCGACAGACCAAGACAAGATTCAAACTCGGAACTTTGACTTGTTAAATTAGTTTTAAAGTTGAGAAGTAAATCTATCTGTAGACCTCATCCCTAGTTTTTTTTAGTTGTTAGAATCAGATTTTTTTTTCCTGCTGAGAATGTCTTTGCGGCCGAAACAGGGACCATCAGTGGCTGTGACAGGATTGTGGCGACAGTGGTGAGACGATGATGATTACGATGGAGGGGAATTAGTTTTCGATCAGCTGCACTGTCAGGTCATTGTGCTGCATCTCACCTCTATGTCTGTGTGCCTGATCAATACCAACAGCTCACAGTCCATTAGCAACTTTTTCTCTCTTCCCTTTCCCGATCCTTCTCTCTCCTGCCATGAGATTCACAGTTATCAATATTACTGCCCCTCAAAGCAACTTCAAAACTGCATCTCTTTGATACCTAACTTTTTTTTTCAGTGTTTGCCCTAATTTTGGGCATATTAGACATATTAGACATTAGTATTAAGGAATGCACGTAAAAATTAAAACATTTTATAAAAGCATGCTGAAATAGTCATATAAAATTAAAGTACTACACACAACAAATATGGTAAATTGATTACTTAAATTAAAAGCTAAAATAGCTAAAAAAATAAAAAAAGGAAAAAAAACTTTTAAAAATAATGATGCATAGGATTTTGCGCTTTTCTAGACACTCAAAGACGCTTTACAATGGAATGTATACATTATTAATGCACTCACACATTAACACTGTGGTGGCGGTAAGCTACTTAAGTAGCCACAGCTGCCCTGGGGCAGGCTGACGGAAGCGTGGCTACCAATGTGCGCTAACTATAAAAAGGCCACAGATTGTTTTAATATTTGCATGAGATAAGTAAAACATATTAACAAACATAATTATAGTGCAACTTAAGTCATTCAAAGCAGGTATTGTCCATCAAAAAGGAAAATGACAAAAGTAATTCATCTTTATAACAGTGGAGAGAGAGATCTGTTCACCAATTACAGACCAGTATTATTACTGGAACTAACTATTTTCATGTAGACTCGACTAATTTATTAAGAAACAAGCTTCTAAGAGAAAAACAGACTACCTCGATCGCAGTAAAGTCATAGAGATTATAAATAATGGCTGTTGCGAATTTTATAGATCTAAAAACGATGGGAACTCAAACTGTTTATAAGTGTTCTATTTGCCAGTAACAAAACTCTGTACTACTCTGGAAATTGCATTGTCTCGTTGAAAATGCATACCAGTTTATTTTTCTTGATGTAAAAATACTTTTTTTTGGGTGACAAATGGGCCATCCTCGCTTAATGGTCCCTTTTAATTGCTCACGCAAACATATGCGGAAGCTGAACCTCTGAACAACCTGGAAAAGCTCCACCACGTGCTTGGCACACTGGGCAACCACTTGACCGGCCTCGACGATCACCTCATGCCTGGCATCAAGGACGCCCACCAGACTTGCCCCGATAGCAAGCGATCCTGAGCATTACAGATCAGCAGCTGAACTACTGCATCCTTTGTCTGCCAGTTCCAGCTGCACGAAAATTGGGGTTTGTCCATGTTAGACAGTTGGTATATGTACCTCAGGACCAACCTCTCCAAGCCAGGGTGGGTCAAAAAATCTCATTAGCTAAATTGCTTTCTCTCACCTCCTGCTGTGGCATGCTGGTTTCGGTATCCAAGCGCCTTCATTCAAGAGGACAAAGAGCCTTGTCAAGACGACAAGCAGGCAAATAGAAATGTGTGCACGCACGCACGGCAGCTGCTGTATATGTATACAGTACGTGGGCAGCCCCCTCACTATCAGTGATAATTTCGTCGACGAAAGATTTTCGTCATAAATTTCTTCGCATTTTTTTTTTCCAGACGAAAATTCTACGAAAACTAAAATAGAAGCCATTCATTGAGACGATAACGATAACTAATATTGACTGACAATGAAAACGACACAGTGACGAAAAATCTGAAGGAATGGAATGCTGGTTGGAGGAAAGAAACACACTTATTTAATGTTCAAACATGTTTACATTCATTGTGCAGCTGTAAAATTAATCTCAAGCAATTATGCACTTTTTTTTATTTAGGTGAAAACTAAGTTATATTATTGTCAGTTCAACAATAATAAGTAAAGAAGTTGAAGTGTATGCTGAAGGAAAATATCGACTGAACTGTCAATTTAGTTGACTAAAATTGCTCTTTTTTCCGTCGACTAAAATTGGTTAAAAAATAAAATACAGTACAATCAGATGACTAAATTATGACTGTGAGGGAGCGATCCACCCTCCCTCACTGAAAAGGTGTGTTTGAGGCTACCACTTTAAGAGGGTTTCAGAAACTGGCAACATCTCCCATACTGTATAGCCCAGCTCTATCATTCATGCAATTAGCAGCATTTTGGACACAATAAGAGGACGTGTAATTAATCTGTTGTTTCATCATTCCTTGTTATCATTTTATCCTGATATGATTGATATGACTGAATTTAATTTCAATGGTAAATAGGGTTTGTATTACTAAATGTCACCACTGTATTGTATTTTTGGAAGCTCTTAACTTGATTGAAAGATTACTGTTGACAGAGATAACGTATTATAAATAATAATAACAAAAAAATGATTTCTGATTCTAGAAATCAGAATGAATATCTATGTAAAAGTTGAAATGTACGACTCACTTGTGGCAGAAAAGTTCTTATCATTTTTCATTGAAATGACTTGAAATTAATGGCAATTATTCTATGCTTCTAGAGCAGTGGTGGGCAAACTCGGTCCTCGAGGGCCGACGTCCTGCAGGTTTTGGAGGTTTCCTTGCTGCAACGCAGCTGATTCCAATCAACAGGATTGTTACCAAGCTTATGCAGAGCTTGCTGATGAGGTGATCATATATCAGCTGTGTTGGAGAAGGGAAACCTCCAAAACCTGCAGGACTGCGGCCCTCGAGGACCGAGTGTGCCCACCCCTGTTCTAGAGGGTGATCGATACTGGTATCGGCCACCGTCGCGAGTACGATACCTTAAAATAAGGCTGGCATCGGCACCGATACTGATACCCGTATCGGTACGTGCCCATCCCACTCTAAAAACTGAAATGTTGACTCAACTTTCAAAATTGAGGTAATTATAAGCATGCATCTTTTTCAGTTATTTCAACTCAACCGTCATTGTGTAAATGCCACAAGATTACTTTAATACAAACAACTTGATTAGTTTTGTATTCTAGATGTTTGATTTAAGTTGAAACAATGTAATTGTCATTGTGTGATATCGTTCCATTTAATCGTTTACTGTAAAAAATAAAAATAAAAATAGTGCTGGATCAACCTAATAAATCGAAATAACAATTTGTATCTTTATAAGTTATTCCAATTTAGCCATTGTTTAGATGCAACAAATTTTCTCTAGGTAGGAAAGCTTAATGCTTTAATACAGAGAACAAAATTTGCTTTGTACTCTCCAAGCTTAATTAAGTTGGACCAACGTAATTTTAATTATGCAGAAACTCCTCCATTTAGTCACTTGTTCTTTTTCCTCAATTCTACTCAAATCATTCACCTACTCAATAAGACTTAAATATTTGTGAATACCGGTGGCCATTTCCCCATTTCCTCCTCTCGTCCGTGAAGCTTCCCCCCCCCCCCCCCAAGCCTGTATGTATGTGTATCGTATAGTTTATACAGTAGTCTGCTCGCGAGATGGGAAGAGCAAGCTGGCCGCCCTGTGACTTCAACGGCTTGCACGGGCGTATAAGGGCTAATGGCTATCCAGGAATATGTTCTGATCAGTGAGTTGTAGCCACATAAGAGAGTAGAAGGAAAAAGTCACAATCAAATTATGCAAATAAAAGGTATCTTTTTTGCAGCGTAGGAAGAGCATATGCCGGTGAGTAATGTTAAGATGCGTGAGACAGTTAAAGATTCCCACCCCTACTACAAACACCCAAAGTGCGCATGTGCAGCTCGGAACGAGCACGCATGACATTGTTAAGGCAGATTGATTGACAGGATTGAGAACCAATCGTTAAGATGATCCACCCGGAAGACGCAGTGACAAAAGATCTTTGAATACACCTTTAATAAAAGTTTAACAGATTAAAATGTGTACATGTAACAAAGGTTTTTTTTTTGGGTGGGGGGGTGGGGGGTATTATTACTGGATACATGTGGGTTTCATGCAACCAGCAAGTGTCTTTTCTTTCTTTTTCTTTTTCATTTTACGTACTAATCCTATTTTGTACCTTAGTGTCTGATGTTAAACAAACCACATGAAAATCGCTTAGATTCAGTGAGTTATGTTTGTTTTGTGTTCATGCCCATGGTTTGTCTCCATGGAAATAAATGACATGGAGGAGCAAGACCGTTGTGGGACTACTGTTTCAAGATGGCAGACACTCTGTACGCAGCTCAGATTGTGTTGTGTATATATGTTGTGGGTAGAAATGAGCACATGGGGAAAAAAAATGGACGAAAGAATAAACGGACACAAAATATAATTATGAAATCTTGCTCACAAAAAAAAAATGTGTGCACACAAAACATGCTCAAAACACTCCAGAGAAAGAGGAAGTTGATGCTGTAATTCCCAGCATGCCAAGCAGCACAATGCAAATAGTAAGAAGTAAGATTACGTTTTTTGTTGGTAATAATAGATGTTAATTATTTCATTTACCCCTTTTAATAAATCAAAGTTTGTTGGAGTGTTTGCACCATAATTAAGAATTGTACTTAAAATCAGTTCCTTAATCTGTCCAGACAGGAATATCCGTACATGGAGCATGTTTTCAAGTCTTTTGCGCTCATATCACCTCTCAATGTTTTCACAAATTGTAATTTCTCGGATTCAGTTGTCCTCAGAAATTTAAACAAATATCTAATGATTGTATATAATCTGCTATCAAACACGATTCGTCTACTCTCATTCTCAATAAAAAACAAAATAAAATAAATAAATACATTTTTTATTGATTTGACCTCATGTTAAAAGTCACATTTCCCATCTTCATGTTTATCAATAATTCAAAACTGTTTGTACTGCTGGTCCAGGCACATCTGTCTTGTACTCAACTTTTAAAGGACAGTTCTGAGATTTTTAAGTAGTCTTAACTGAATTACTTCGAAGGTAAGTGAAGTCAAAAATGTATTTTTAGAATCAATATATTATTGAGTTATGACTGCTTTCTTCATCTTATTTTAGATCAACTTATTAAAATAAGTTATCAATTGATTATAATGTGTTCATAAAACGAATTTTCATGCATAGAAAGCCCTTGATTTTAAGCTTAACTTACTAACTCCATGGATCATTTTTTAGAATGTTTTAACATTTTAAAGATGACTGCTTTGAAAAAGTTTATTAACACAGCAACACTCAAAATAGACTACAAATCTATAAGTCATTTCATTTACGAGCAGTTGTTGAGTTTTTCCTTCTTGTTTAAAGGGGAAGTCAACCCTCAACAAATATTTTTGGCAATAATATACTCTATGCAGACCCACTGATCTAAATATGCTATTCTGGTTTGGATTAGTGAGGTCGCAAATAACATATTATTGTCAAGAAATGTTTAAGATTGACTCCCCCTTTAAGTTTACAGGTACTCTTGTACTGCATGAATGCACATGCACATGCAATTAATACAGTGCACGCTTCAAAACACACACACAGAGAATTAATTCAGTTCATGCATGAATTCATATTTCACACATCCCAAGCCTCAGCATGCACATGTGCAGCATACATGCACAATACGCAAACAAGCACACATACAGAGAAAAAGTATCCACACTCTTCCATAGATGAAGTGTGCTGGACACATTTTTGGCATGAATGCAAAATTGGCAAATAATTACATGCAATAAATACACTCTGTAGAACATTTAAACATTTAAAACCCTACAGCTCTGAATAGAAGATGAGATACGACAGCATGCTGTAGCAGCAAGGCCAGGCGAAATAAAAATAAGTCATTATTTGTTCATTTTTCAACAGATGTTAATGAGGTTTACCCTTTTTTTTTTGTCATTGCATGTGGTATCAGTACAGAACTATAGAAAAAAAGACACACACATGCAAACACATGCCTATGGTTCCCAGTTCCCTTGTTGTGACTGTACGACGTTGTGTTCAACGGTATTCAGGAAAAATTCAGGCATCCTTGACATTTGGGTTATTCGTGCCTTCCACACATGGAATGTGCTGACACTTTGCCTCCTCAAACAGATGTGGCAAATCCAGGTCCAGAAAGTAAAAACTAGGTTTGTTTTACCTGCTAATTGAATAGAAGCCTATGTGGCTAAAGCCAAACTGTGGCAGGGTTTTTACTTTCTGGACTGCGCGTCTCGATTCTTCATTTTCTAAGGATTGAAGTGCTTTGGTGGTATACACACTTTGCATAAACCAGACTTTTATAAAGGTTTCCTTCAGGTGCGTTTTTAAATTACATTTTGATAAGTATGCCCACACCTTCTTGGCGGCTCTCGTCAAGTGCAACCCAAGAGGGGTATAGGGTTTAAGCCCTATAAAGAGCACTGGTACCAGAGCCCAAGCTGTGCATGGAGGGGAGCCCTACAATACCTAGTCAGAACTTTTCAAGCTTGCACACCAGCCCAGCCTCCTTCAAGAGAGGTGAAATTCCACATTCCAAAAGCCAGCATCTGTACAAGAGAATCGGACGGCCAAGGTGTTCCAGCCTTTTGAGACCACCCACCTCTTTATGCACCCGACCACCTTTACCCCTCCAGGCCTGGATTCTGAAGGCCAGTGGCCAACATCCACACGAGGGACTGCATTCACCTATTCGTTTGTGTGTGTGTGGGTGTGTGTGTGTGTGTGTGTGTGCGGGGGTGCGTGTGGGTGCGTGTGGGTGCGTGTGTGTGCGTGTGTGTGCGTGTGTGTGTGTGTGTGTGTGTGTGTGTGTGTGTGTGTGTGTGTGTGTGTGTGTGTGTGTGTGTGTGTGTGTGTGTGTGTGTGTGTGTGTGTGTGTGTTTGGAAGGTAGGCCTCACCCTCGTTTTTCGTGGAAAACACATATTGGTTTTAATTAAATACTATAAAGTATGTTTCTATATAGTTTATCAGCATCTTTAGTTTTGGAGCTAAAGATATACTGTAATACATTTTTCCAATTCATTTCAAAGGGTGTCAGTTATACACGGGTTTTCCTTGTTTGTGGGCTGACCTAGTGCCTACCTTGCAAATAGTGGGGGTTCACTGTACAGTACTGTATATCAGTCATGCGTTATCTAGAGTCATTACTGTGTTAATGTGATATTTTCTATCTCTAATGAACCAGAACTTGTTGCTGTTGTATTCTGTTATTTTTATCAGTTCACACATTTCTAATGAACATCTGTTCCATTCTCCTGAGGGGCAACCTGTAAACACAGACTGCGCCCCCCTCTCCCATACACACAACTCAATATTAAGTCAGCCCATTTTAAATATTCTGACTGGTTGTCAATATATGCTCTGCATACACATAAAGCCATGTCATTGGACCTCACAGTCAGATCTATTTGTAACTTGAACTATCAGTAACATCTGCTAAATTAGAAAATCGTCTTATAACAGATTGAAAATAATTAAAACGAACACACACAAAAATCTAGCGAGGTGGTGAGGGCAACAATTTTGTCCACGTGTGTATCTCCAGGCAGTAAATGAATGATCAGCACCGAACCCTCCGCTATGCCACATCTAAAACGGCGCCGACGTTGACGCATAATTCACGCTTCATGAGGAATATATATAGTCACTTTCGTCATCTTGAAGAATACGTGTTGCAATCAGAAAGACATTCTAAAATCAGATATTGGCATCAAATTAGCACTTTGGTATGCCTTCTCTCTTTTCAGACGAGAAAAAAACGATAGGGGGTGTATGTACGGTACAAGGCAGACAGCAGTGAGATGCGGAACTAATATTCACATCCATTATTTCCAACGGATTCACAATAACAGCGGACAGCTTGCTCTCAAGAACAACAGCGTTTCCCCAGGTTTGAACAATTAGGCCACACAAAATGTGTGTAATTTGCTAAAACGTTTGAGGATGGCAGTGTTTGCATTTAGACAAGCGGCAGCGACTACATTTTACTTATTGTTAATTCGAGTTGTGCCGGATTGTTTAACTTTTTCGGTTTCTGTTAATTTAGATTTTTGATCCTAGGTATGTGTGAGACTGTAGAGAAGGATCTGTATGCTGTTCTCGGAGCCAGCCCTTCAGATTCAGTCCAGCAGCTAAGACACAGATATCAGAAACTGGCCTTACAGGTAACTAACTAACTAACTGACTGACTAACTGTCAATCTATCCGTCTCTATCTGTACGTCCATCCTGATCCAACCATGCATCTTTCTATGTTTTGTTGTTGTTGTTTTTTTTTTTTAATTGTCTCTCAACTTCTATTATTATCTCATACGCAACCAATGTGTGGCAGCTGGGTGTGTCTGGGCCGTGTCAAGTATTCCACAAAAATGGGCTGCAAGTATTTAAAAAAACGTACAGCACAAATAATCTAATTTTATCAATCCATATTAACAATTCAGGACATCAATGGTTCTTCAGATTGTGAACAAGATCAGTGACCAGCATGGCTAGGTTATTAATGACATGAATGATTTCTTGAGCACTGCAACCTTCCCTGTGAATTCAAGACATTTCGGCATGCACGTGATAATCAATCAAACTGTCTTAACTTGTGGTGTGTGGAGGCAAGCATACTGTAATTATGAATCATTTGTTGCTGTTATATGTAGAGGTGTGTTTGCTTTTATCATTCTAGACAGCCATTCATTACTTTTTAATAAGTGTGTTTTTGGCCTATGTATTTGAGTCACATACCAGTTACCTGTAAGTAACAAGTAGGACTTTGATTGATTTTGGCTGTGCATTTATTGGCATAATTTTTTTCTCTCCAAATGGTTAGAATAGTATGTGATGATATGCAGTAAGTTAGTGGTGTCAAAAGCTAAGATCCTGATTTAGTGGTAGAACAATTTTTGCACTATTTCCTGTAAAAGTAGTCCACATTTCTGTTTCACATTAAAAATGTTTTTCTTCTCCCAATGCTTATGCGTTTCAACAGTGCCACCCTGACCGTCTTGGAGGTGTGTGTGACTCGGAAGCAGAGTCTGGTACGCGGAAGTTTCTTGAAATTGATGCAGCCTGGAAAATCCTCTGTGAGCCCAAAACTAGGAAACAATATGATCAACGGAGGAGAGGTAATAACCTAGTTAGTAGTGGTTGAAAGAGTATTTGGTTTAAAATTAAGTAGGAACATGTTCACACTTGCAGTGGGTGTTGTTGTTCAGTGGCCAAGAAAAGAAAAGCCTGGCGACTCGCCAGGCTAATAAAGCACTAGGGGAAACCCTGACATCTTCAGGAACTCTAATATAAATTTGTAGTGAACAGATAAGATGTTATCTTGAATAACAACTTCACTTTTGTTCAACTTCAGACTAGTGTTAATTTTGTCAAGGAAAACAAAACAAATTTTTTTTTGTCAACACACAATTTTCACCGCACTAAGACTAGACTAGACTAAAACCCTCATTAATAAACAATAACTGGGACTCAATTAGTATGCATTTTCATCGACTAATGAAAACAAGACAAAAATTGAACGAGCCTGACACAGATGCTCCAGCTACGCTTTGGGCCAGAGGTGGCAGTCGTGAGTAAAAAAGTGACAAACTGCACAAAGATCCTTTAATAACTTAACAGTTTGTAGTCATGCTTGTAACTACCAGTGCAATGTCAATGCAATGTTATTTAAAAAAAAATATGTATGATAGTTTGATGTGGTCATGATTCTCCTCTGTTAAATTTAGCCTTTTTAATTGATTGAATATCAAATTAATGTGTTTAATTAGACCACATCGATTATGTTTTATAGAGGAAAAATCCTACCCAAATATTTCTGTGCAACATAACCCAAAGTAATACTTTTGAGCCTCATCTGTCTTCTCATTTGTCTTACCTCTTTATTTCCCAGCACATACGCACCCACATGCACAAATTTCAAAAACAGGTTGTTAGCTAGTTCTAGCTAGCTGTTAATGAATGCAGAAAAAGTTGCGATGACTATCTTTGCTGGCACTTGTTGTTCACTTGCAGAAATACAATACCGGGATGTGTGTCCTAAAACACAGTATGTGTTGGATATCTTGGATGTTAACAGGAGCTTGCTTTTGGGGTTGCACCATAAATATTGGAACATGTCACTGTTTTGGAGTAACCCAATTTTGTTAAGGTATGGCCGTGGAGATTCACTAGATGTGTACTGCCCGTGCTGCATAATCACACACTTGGGGAATACCATTTCCAACGCCATCTAGGGTGGATAGGTAGGTTACGTAGGTCAAGTCAAACGGAAAAGATGCATTTGAGGTTTAGAACTGCTGGGGGAAATGCAGCTTCTGTGTGTCCACCCTAAGCAGAAGGGGGAAGGCGAAGATTACAGACGCGCAGCACAGTGAGCACACAAACTGGAGTGAGGGAGAAAATTAGAGATGGGCCGATTATCGGCGCTTATATTCAGCATTTTATAATATTATGACATAATAATTTAAATATCAGGATTGGACATTTTGAAGACTCATACGGCCAATAATAGATCAATATAAGAAAGTGTTAACTTCAGGGAACTATTTATTTAAAATTTCAGTCAATTTTAATAATACATGCTGCTGACCCTGGGAACTCTCTGTACTTTCTGTTTTTGTTTGAAATAAAAACTAAGAAAAGTACAACTTTAATAATTAAGATACTTAGACATTTTGGAAGATTTTTTTTCTGTAGAAAACTATAGTGAGCTATTTTACTTGTTACTTGTAAGATTTTGTTTAACTTTTGAAGACTGAAGCTCTTATTAGATTTGTAAAACGAAGATGTCTATTGACTAATATTTATTTAGTTTTTTAAACTCTTAATATATATATATATTTTTTACAAAAGTTGTTCAATAAACATATGCTTAAAAAATCAACAATTTTAAGAGCTGGAGTTGGTATTTTTTCAAATTTTGATGCCAATATTTTCCTTTTTAGTGAAAATAAATATCGGCTCCAAATATTGGTTATTGGCGTCCTTGACTTCTAATAATCGTTATCGGTATTGACCCTGGAAAAAGTGTTGCTATGTTTCAAAGTGTCAAAAATCGTCCTAAATCAATAAAAATTTGGACATGTGAAGTTAATAGATCTGCTTGGGCAGACTTTGCAAAAAATAAACATTTGATATTGGATAGGCTCCACAGAAAACTTGCATCAGGCATATGCGACGGTTCACACATTACTTCATTTGGAGAAGAAAAGACAAGCAAAGGGCACTGCTGTTAATGCGCGTACAAATGTGTGGCCTGCAATTGTTGCTGCACCTTCAACGGTGAAATAGCAGACATTTTTGATGCTCCTTGGTGTTTGTATTTCACAGTTTTTTTTAGTAGCACTCAATGTCAATTAATAAAGCAATACAATTTGAAATAATATATTTTTGAATAGTCATTCGTTTTCCACATAATTTGGTAATAATTGAATTGAAGCAACAAAACACATTGACTCAGTTCATAAGCATATTACGTTCCCCTTCATCTGACCATTAGCGTGGATTTTAAACATAGAAGGGCCAAAACATGCTTTATGAAAATTAAACTGCACTAAAAACTAGCCACCAGAGGGTGCTAGAACTACACAAATGGAAATCAACCTGACTTTTTGAACAGATGTGCTGCTTTTAATATCGTGACATGACGACGACAATATATTGTGGCAGTTTTAATATTGCGATATTGCCGTTATCGTTACATCCCTATTTATCACTGCCATCACAACGGCATTTGGCACAACAAAAAAACAAATTAAAGATAACTATAACAACAAATAATAATAGGAGATAATATCATGATTCATAATAAAGTATAATGAATAAAGTAAGTCACAATAAAAGAAACCTCAAAATATTGTATATTATTGTACATTAAAAAAGCTAGAACGTGTTTATTTCATCACATTTATTTATTAAATTTGTAGGGCTGTTCAATACCACTTTTTGTCAAACCGATAATAGTACAAATACTCATCTCTTGTAACGTCACCAATACCAAGTACTGATACCACTAGTCATTTGATACATAAAATTGCCCCAAAAAACAATGACAGATTACTTTAAAGAAACACCTTTAAATCCCAATATAGAATTTTTCTTAAAATGGCATGAAATGAATGACTATTTTCTGTTCTTCTAATTGACATGACCTGCAAACCTTGCTACTGGTTAAGCCAAAGCCTCATTAAGCTAATGAAAATGACAACATACTGTAATGCATGGTGTCCAGAAAATTTGACCAATTGTTGTCGCTATGTTTTTCTTCCTTCAGCTCAAGAACTTCAACAAGCCTGGCCAGTTGACTCTATCGTCTCACTGGAGGACATGACGTGGGATCATGGTAAGTACATATGAAAATCAATGTATCATTTTCATTTGGCCCTGTGTTGGTATTTATTTTTCCCAAACACAAAAACTCCAGTGGTGTCTTGAGACATGAATGACCCGAATTAACTAGCTTTTTGAGATTTTTTTGCTTTGATTTGACTTGACTTAAGTTGACAGCAAGTGGCAAATATGGCCGCCCCCTGCGATGGTTTAAAACAGGTAGATTTTGCTGTTTAAACGTAATGTTAATCAAAATACCATGTTTAGTAGTGTGGCTGCATAGAACATATTGGAAAGCAAATTTTGGGGTTGACTTCCAATTTTTTATGCATGTTGTGTCATTTTTAGATGAGTGCGTGTATACATACTGCTGCCGCTGTGGTGGACAATTCATCATTTCAGAAGAAGAGATACCATGGAGGCAAGGGAATGATGATGAAGAGAGCCAACATGTGGTTGTATGCTGTGATACCTGCTCACTCAGTGTTTATGTCAAACTGTCATTGAACAAGACTCTACATTCCCAATGTCAATGAGAATGATTGCATGCATCAGTTCTGTGAGTGTATTTCCTCCTTTTCTGTTTAGACATTTAAAGTCTATGGAGGACTAAAACTGCCAAAATTCAAAATTAAAAAAAATGACTAAAAGTGAAAATAAAAAGGGACATAAAAAATATAATTGAAAAATTAAATATAAATGGAAATTAAATTTAAAAATATATATTTATATACATAAATAAATACATTTGTATTTAATTTTTGAATTTTTTATATCTGTTTTTATTTTTGTTTGTTTTTTCATTTATTTATTCATTTTGAATTTTGGCAGTTTTGGTCCATACTGCCAGGACGAAATGTTATTCAAATGAGGGGGCGGTCCTAAGCGTGTCTTGGATAAATGACTAAAAGTGAAAATAAATAAATATATATATATATATATATATATATTTTTTTTAGGGGTGTGAATTGCCTAGTACCTGGCGATTCGATTCGTATCACGATTCATAGGTCATAATTCGATTCGATACCGATTAATCCCGATACAAATATAAATTGATTATTGCGATTTTTTTTTTTTAACTCAAATTTTTATTAAGGCTTAATGTTCCATTAATATAAAATTCTTCCATGCTTAATGTGTGAATCCTAACCCTAAGTAAGATATTTTGTTGAATATTCCCATCAAAAATCGATTCGGCCGCATATCGAATCGATTCGAGAATTGCACGCTGTAATGTCGCGATATATTGCCGAATCGATATATATTAGGGGTGTGCCAAAAAATCGCTACTCATAAGAATCGCGATTCTCATTTAGTACGATTCAGAATCGATTTTAAATGTCCCCAAAACGATTTTATTTAAATTATTTTATACCGTCTTCCCTTTGTTTGTGTGTGCCTTTATTGGGAGTGCTGTTCTTGTTGTACCCGATTTGGCTACTTAGGGGCAGTGTGGTTCCTTGCGGTCTGATACACTGTTAAGTTGTAGCCACATTAGCAAGTAGAAGGAAAAAGTCACGATCAAGTTATTCCAATAAAAGTTTTTTTGCAGCGTGGAGCCGTTCTTTTGAGTGATAAAAGTGCCGAGAGTAGAGCACTAATTAGCATTAGCGAGTCAGACTGGAGTAGATCATTACGATTCCTTGAACATCTATAAATTGAAGCAAAAATCATTGTCAATCAAATCATTTTGAATCAAAAATCGTTCTTGATCGAAAATCGATTCTGAATCGAATCGCAGAACCAAACTAAATAACAACTATCTATATATATATATATATATAGATAATTGTTATTTCCATTTATATTTATTATTTTAATTACATTTTTCGAATTATATTTTTCAATATCAGTTTTTATTTGAACTTTTAGTCATTTATTTAGTCATTAATTTATTTTAAATTTTGGCAGTTTTGGTCCTCCATACCTGTCATGTGAAAACAAACAAGAAAAAACACAAAATTTGACACGCCACAGGTAAGAGGCACGTTAGCAACACTACAAAAATGGTCGACTGCCGCCTTCCTTTGAAGCTGTCGAACTGACAGTTGTGACGTGTCCTCTTATCAGCTGATGTTCCTGGGCGTAGCCGGCGTGGCGGTACTGTCATGTGACGCTCCACGCAGACTACGCCCAACGTCACTTGGTGGTCTCCGGAGAAGTGGATCCCATGTGTGGGAAAGTTGAAAAATTCATTTGTCCCTGTTTAGTGTGCTCGGTCCCCGTTTCCTGATCTCTAAAAAAACAAATGACTACAAAAATGGCTGACCAGCCGATTCTGAGTTGGAAGCTCGTCATGTTAAAACCAATGGATCGTCTTGGCCACTGTGCTGCAGCTCAGTTTCAGGGTCGTAGCAATCTTCTTATAGCCTCAGCCATCTTCATGTAGAGCAACAGTTGTTGTTTTTTGACAATCTTCATAGAGTCCTTTCCTATGATGTGCCATGTTGTACTCACTTTTGTCGCCTGATGTTAAGCTCTTGGTTGTATTTTGAGCTACTTTTCATTGTGACAAAGTTTAATTTTTTCAGTGTTGTCCCATGAAAATATATCATTAAATATTTTTGGAAATATGAGAGGTGCACTCATTTGAGATACTTCATTGTGTGTGTATAGGAAAGCGGCTAACTTTGAATAATTTACTTTTCCTATTCTGCCACATCATGATTGTGTCATTTTAAATTGAGGTTAGTCCAAAGACAACATTAACTCTTACGGTATCATATAGTCATTATGCTCACCATTGTATAGATTAATATGATTATATAAATAAATATTTTCCGCATGCACATCATATATTAATAAAGTGAGTCATGACTGCATGAATTCAGTGTGTCCTTTGTTTCCTTTGTAGCACAGCAAGTGGGACGCTTGATATATACACTCATGGCCAAAAGTTTTGAGAATGACACACAGTACTGGTTTTCACAAACTTTGCTGCTTCAGTGTTTTTAGATATTTTTGTTAGATGTTACTATGATATACTAAAATACAATTACAATCATTTCACAACTGTCAAATACTTTTATTGACAATTAATTGAAATGTATGCAAAATGTCGATTTGCAGTGGCTACCCTTTTTTTCAAGACATCTGCAATTTGCCCTGGTATGCTGATCCGATAAATGGCAAATATGGATTTAGCAAATAATTTCAATTCATCTGATCACTGCATAACATTCTGGAGCACATTCAAATTGCCATCATCAAAAATGAGGCAGTAGATTTTGTGAAAATGTACATTTGTGTCGTTCTCAAAACTTTTGGCCAGGACTGTACTTCTGCTTGGTCTAGCTCCGTTTACTTTTTTGTCAAAATTGTCACTCGTAACACTGAGCCTGTCATGAGAATTATTTTGAGCTACAGTAGTATAAGGTGATGATGCTTTATACCCTAGAGAACACACTTCTTCTTTTTTTTGCAGCAGCAATATCTACACGAGTCCTAGCGACATGTCTTAACCTGCCTACCTGGCATAATACTTGTTTGAATATGTGATGCATACTACCCATATTGCACACAGACAGCTGTAGAGACATTTTTTAATTGCATTATGTAGGATTGAGGGGGAAAAAAACTTTACAATAAGTACATTTAAGAGGAAATTGAGGTGAGATCATCAGTATGTACTGATACAGTACTGTATGTGTTTTTTTATTTATTTTTTGGTAGACCATGAGACTTTTCTATTTAAAATATGTACCTTGGCTTAACGTTTATGAAAAGGCCAAACACCTGTTTTGTGATAGAGAAATGAAGACCAATAAATATTTTCAAAACTGGTTCCACCATTATTGTGATATATAACTAGTGAAACTTAAAAAAAATGCTTTAAAGGGGAAGTAAAAAATAAAAAACTGATAATGTGATTGCATTAGTGTGCACACCCTCATAACTGGGGATGTGGCTGGGAATTGTGGACATTTCCAGGTTTCTGCGTTAACACAAAACTTTCAAGAAATGGCAGGAAAAGTCGACTAGAACAGCTGCACTTTATTTCGGGTTAGTCAGAGCCATTTCAAATGGCTGCAGGTGTGTGTTGACTCCTATTGGAGTTTGGATGTGATTGGTTAATTATGAACACAGCCTCATCCTCAGTGCACACGTGCAACCACATTATCTCACTGTGTTTTTTTGTTTTGTTTTTTGCTGCTGCTCCCTAAATAATTTTTAGAAATTTGGTAATGGGTGAGTACTGATACCAGGTATCGATATTGGGCCGATACACTGCAATATTTCAAGGTATTGGTACTCGAAACTTTATGTGGCCATTTTATGATCAGGAACTGGGAATTAAAATAATATAAAATTGGCACTAATTTCATGCAATTTCAATGAAAAATGCTATTTTGGGATACATAGGTCTTTATTTAAAGTAATCTGTTATTGTTTTTTGAGGGACATTTTATGTCTCAAAAGTACTAATGGTATTGGTATCTGCGACAACTCAAGAGTTGAGTACTCGTACTGGTATCAGTTTGAAAAAAAAAATGGTATTGAACATCCCTACCTGGCATTTGAACAGGGGGGTGTAAACTTAATACATACTGTACCATATTGACTGTTGAATCGTAAATGTATGTACAGTATGCAAACATCATATTCCTTTGTTTTACAGCAGTTGGAATAGCATGCCAAATTAGAATAAGAGTATAATATTTATGAAACTACAAATGGCTCCTTTGTGTCTGAGACACAAAAGGAATACAGCATTTTTTGAATGCTTGCCAATATCACTTTATATATATATATATATATTTCTTTTTTTTTTAACAACCAATTAAATGTATAATTAGTTTCATATGGTGTCTGCAGTGCTTACTATTCACAGAATGTATAACAAAAAAAAATCCAATAGAAAAAATATCCAAATCATTGCAATCGAAATGCATTCTGTGACCCGGCAAAATTATGTTGTGACCCCACAGGGGTGCCAAAGCCCAAGTTGAGAAGCAGTGCCCTCGATGACAGCGCCATTCTCCTCTCAGCAGGATTGCGACAGACACACAAAAGGGATAAAGACTGGTAATGACTCTGCTCTCTCTGGTCACTCAACCTGCAAAGGTCACAGCTGACAGAGACTTTGAATGATGATCATCTCTCATCATTTAATCCACGTGGGCATGCTGCCCTCCTCAAAGCGGAATGCCCAAGAAAGTTTCAAGTTTGACAGAAGAAGTGGGTGGAATTGAATTTTCTGAATCCTGCACTAATTATGACTTTTTTCCCCCTCTCTCCATCACAATCGGCAAAAGTGGTCAGCCGCGTTGGAGATTATCCAAAGTGGGGGTGGGGGGACTTGACAGCTGATGTTTAAATGAAGGGCTTGGTAGAATATTGATGTGACAGACAAAGAGACTGACAGAGATGTGCAAAGAAACAAAATCACTTTCACCAACACACCACCTGCAATTAGAATTAGAATGCTTTAGATCACTTTTCATCCTCCCCCAACCATCATTTATCAGACAGGCCTGTTCCCTTCCTACACTCACAAAACAATTCAATATTGCAATCATAGTTATGTGTTTTTCTTTTCGCAATCACACAAATTCCACATGCCAACCAAGGCCACGTTTACAATTAGAAATGTGTTTACAACAGGGCATTAAGTTAAACGGCCACACCCTTTTTAATCTTTTTAATTTTTATTTCATTTTATTTTTGATGAAGCTCGAAAGAAAGATGCCTTCTCAAGTAAATATTGAGAACGCCCTGTTTTCATCAATGTTTTATCTTAGTATGTAAAACCCCGCCACTTCTTTTTATTCAATAATATACGTTGGCTTATCTAAAAATCGTAATTAAACACATGACTTCAATAGTTAACTCATGACTAATCACAAAGTTTATCAAATATATTTTTTTATGTTTTGATACTCTCGTTTACATAAAAGTGGGGGGAAAGTTAAACTAATATAAATATGGCTGCATCTTTTAGTTGTTGATACAATAATTTTATAATAATTGATACAATTTCGTTAAATTTAAAAATATGTACTGTACTGTAAAAAAATGAGTGTGATATTGATTTGTGTTGGTCATTATTCTGCCACTAGATGGCATAATTGCATTGGTCTTTTTTCTTTTCTAATTAAGAGCTATCTAATCTTTAACATGAAGTAACGTGTGAAATTCTGGACCTTTTAAAAATGTTAAAACTTGATGCCAGTCTCCACAAATATATGCATTATTATTACATTTATTACTGCAAAATGTTGACGTGAACGTATCTGCTGCGTTGCGACTGGAATTCCTTCAGTACAGCTAGCTTGCCAAGTAAGGGGCAGTCATTAATTGTGTGTTAATTTTTTTTTGTGGCGTTAAAGGAACTTTAAATTAACTCAAAATTAACAAAAAATTTGACACCCCAAAAAAGAATGTAATATTTACCCATTAGCGTACCGCAGCGTACATTATAATAAGAAACACCTCACCTCTTGTATTATTTGCAGTAGTGTGACCAATTGCGGTTAGATGTAAGGAGTTATCACATAACCCTCTATAGCAGCTTATTTGTGAAAAAGTGATACCCCATCGGGCGCTAACTAATTGGCTGCGGCAGGCAGGGCCCTCGAGGGTCTCAGACCTTGTCAAGTCATTAGCGGGTTGTTAGCTTGTTATTAGGTGAAAGCTTTCTTCTTCTTTTTTTACCTCCTTAATAACGGACCAGGAAAACAGTCAGTGAACAACTTGGTTCTTTATATACAGTTGGTTAGAAAAGGTTTTTGGTCAGCCACCGAGTGTGCAAGTTCTCCGACTTAAAAATGATGACACAGGTCGGAAATTTTCATTACAGGTAACTCAATTTTTGCTTCTGCAATGTCAAGCAGTGTGTGCTTCAACCAGGTGGGCACTTCCGTCTCTCTGTCGGCCCTGTGACGAATGCCCACATTTTTGGCAAGTGCCCACGTTCTCAGTGAGTGAAAAAATATATACAGACTAAGCACCGACCGATGCAGGTTTTCGACCGTCGATCCGGGTCAGTACAGATGGTCCTCGTCAGTGTATTTTTCGATGCTTTGCATCATAAAGCACTCGGCGAAAATGTTGGCATTCATCAACGATGGGCCGGCAGAGAGATGAAAATGCTCACCTCTGTCTTGAGCTACTCCAATTATTATTATTATTTTTTTAGAGAGAGCTCAGTATTGTTCATTCGGTAATCTTACCGATTCGACATGTCATCATCATTGCTCTATCTCTTTTTTTTCTCTTTTTCTTTTTTTTGTATGTGCTTGTGCGTGTGTGTGTGTGTGTGTGTGTGTGTGTGTGTGTGTGCGTGTGTGTGATTGTGTACCCATTAACTCACCTAAAACCTATTAAAAATCCCATACCGTTAACCTAAACCGAATACTTCAGAATCCAGCTAGAGTCGTGAGGTTGTCAGGAGACCCGAGGAAGGATCAAAGAAAAGAAAGGAAAGTGAAATCCAGCACCGACCAGACATCACCTACTACCCACCGGGTTAGCAACCAGAATCTTTCACCAACCCCAGAAACATCTAAATTCCAACAAATTAGGGAGACCTCAAGAGACCAAAGGAAAGATTGAGGAAAGGAACTACTCTAATTTTAATGGGAATGTGGGAGCCGCTTCTTTTGGCCGGAAGTCGGCTGTGTTCCATCGCACAACGGCGTACAATGATGCAAAGCACCCTATTCTTTCTGCGCTAGTCAAGTAAAATACCAAAAGAAAGAAAACACACAGTTAGACTTCTGGGCACAAATATAGGACCCTAAATATCATGTTGGAATGAAAGTATGCCTTTATTCTTTGAACAGGGATTGATAAACATCTATATAATCTGAAAATTTTTCGTATTATTTTTTTTTAATCAACCCTCGGACAATATTGGAGAACAATTCTAGATTTTATTTATTTATTAATTTATTGCAAAAAATCAACAAATTACGGTAATTATACCGGACCTTGGAGTTATACAAGTTTTATTGAGACGCTTGATCATTTGAGACCCCGTGACAGCTTTTTTTTTCTCAGAGGGCAGCCCTTTAAGTATGGGGGTGGGCTGGACGTCTTCATCACCTATCTGCGTCCAGCTGTCTTTTGAACTGAGCTCAATAGAGCGAAAGCCTCTTACTGGACGTCCCTCATCACTAAAGCCAGTTAAGATTAACCTCAGTCAGTACAACGGTTCTATCTGGCCACACCATGCTCTTCATACAGTTGTTTATTGTCCTTTTGCATGCATCCAGAGAAAAGGCCGAGCCTCTGTGCTGTCTTGGGAGCCTGTGAGGACAAGTACCGTATTGAGAGTTTCGCCAAATGGGCCTCACAGCAGATGGAAGTCTTTTTCATGCCCTTTAGAGCTCTTCTTTAGAGCTCACATAGATAATCACACTACTTCAGGAAAACACCACCCATTAGTCAATAGCATATGCAAATATACCTATGTATAGGTAGTTGAATTCAAGAAGTGCCTCAGCACTATTCATTGAGAGATAGATGGGCAAATTAAATGATGGAGGGAGCCACAATTTTTCATCAGCACTTCTGGAGGGCCACATGGGACTACACACTTCCAAACCAGATGCATGACAAAAATGTATGTATATATACATGAATGTATAAAAGATCCAGCCTGCATTTTTCCACAATAATTAACTCACTCAACATTTTAATATCATCCATGTACTGTTGGTCTTGCATTCACAATCCCCAAATGATTAGGCCTGCTCACATTGCATTTGAATGAATTTATATATTTTGGGAGGCATTTCAGTGGGCTAGTTTAGTTCTAAGTTCCAAATTAAATGTTTTCTGTTTATTCTTTGTGGCATAGTGGGTGGAGGGGTGGGGGCAGTTGTAATATTTTAATATTTTATGACATACATATCTCTCCATTTAGTTAATAACCTTCCATCACTGTATGAGGCCTTTCGTGTAATTATGGCAGATTACAGACTGTGTGTGCACGCGCGTTTGTAGTGGAGGGGATACTAAGTGTGCATGTGCGTTTGTATGTGTGTGTGCATGTGCATGTGTAAAAAATTGCTGTATATGCATGTAGTGGAAAGAGAAAGAAAAATCATCACAATTTTAATTGAATTTCTCTTACAGGATGAAGGATGTTTCTTCTTTCTTCTTTGTCACCTTAAATTATTTGCATAAATGAACTCAGTTCTCAATGATGAAAATCTAAATGAAGCCAGGTTTAATATCCCATTTTTAACAAAAACAGCAAAGATTGGTTGACGTTAAGGTGCGGATTTAATCATATGCAAACCCTTGCACGTGCGCACGCACACACACACACACGCACGCACGCACGCACGCACCCACACACACAGTTCTGTAATTTTCCACAATTACACCGTGTGATGGAAGAGAATCAGAATAATGATCCACGTTTGTTCCCTCAAAATTCTAATCATCGATCCTTATTTTAAATGCAATTCTGACTTACCAAAGATATGACTGAATTCAAAAAATCAAATCAAAAGCTGAGTATTCAGTTGATTGCAAATGTACAAAAGTTGACAAAGTTTAACTGTATGCACATACACTCAAATGGGTTTACTAGATTTTTTTTTGGTGGGTATTTCAGTGTTATTTGAACCCCAATTTACTCAATTTACTCTATTTCAGGTTCAGATGAAAGAGAACTGATCTACCATGTGAGAAAGCTGCGGGCATTCCAAAAATGTTTTTCGGTTGAGTTACTATAAATGTATTTGACCTCGTTTGTTTGTTTAATACAATTAATTTTGAGTCATTAACTTTGGTGACCAAATAGACAGCTTTGCGTTAATACGCAGTTGTGGAAAGGATGCAAAAAAGCTAATGAAAACCTTTAAATAACCCTGTGGTAGCGAGCTGATCCCTAAGTGTTTTTCTTTCTTCTATTCAATGGTCAGGAGAGGACAGCAAACACTCGCACCCCGGCGTAAGCTAAATGCTAATTCAAGATCCAGCCGATATCGTCCAGCTATCTTGCGCTGACAGCCATTCAGTTTGTTAAGTCAGTATTAACCCCTGTCGTTATGAGTCAAGCTGAACTCTTGACTGGGCATACCTATTGGAATTTCCTCCATTCGGTCTGCCACTGTTTCACAGTGCTAACAAACAATCGACACACTGGGGGCTACAGGTAGTGAATCTGATGCGCTGAATGCCCCGAGCGCTCGCTCTGAGGCAGTATTTAGATCTACTCCAGCTGCATTGAGATCAACTGAGCCGTATTAAAATGTAGGGACTGAGTATTGAAGCTGCATTGAAGAGCAGTGAGGTTGAATTGAGATGTTTTTAGTCATATTGAAATTGTACTGAAGCTGCATTGAGATGTATCAGAGCACAGCTAATTGAAGCTGAGCAGCAGAGAATGTTGTGCTTTGTAGCGGGACGGGATTGTCCATGCGGTTGCAGAACAGCATTGTGGCAAAAAGGGATCCGCCATTCTTTTGTGGTGTAAGAAGATTGGCCACAGTCGAAAGTGAGAAAAGGAGAAAAGCCACGGAGAGAAGGAGCACTTGAGCTGCCAGAGGTGATGTAAGTCTGCCCGGCTGTGCGTTGCTCGTCCCAGCGGCAATAGGAGGGCGGGTCTCAAACTGAATTTGTCCAGTGTGTGGCCCAGCAAACCTACTTATGTGTTGTGTGGCCTGGTCCCCCTTCTGTGTTTGATACAGGGACCAGTCTGACCTCCGCATTTGAAGTGCCGAGCAGCTCTACCGCTCTATTGTTTGAGGAGAGGCCTCTAAGGTGGAGGGCATGGACCTTTGCAATTCTTTGCTTCACATCAGAACTCGGATGGACTGCTCATTTGGTTATCAACCTGTTAGGCAGTCAAACGTATTTTTGTTTGTTTGTTGGTTTGTTTTCTTCATTCAGAAAGACATCTAATGTTAATAACCGGGTCATTATAGAGTAGGAGGAAATTTTACGTCCTATCCATCAAATTTTAAATAATCTACATACAAAATATTAAAACATGCAGTTTCTGAGTAAATATGGGACCAACTCTGAAACAAACTAAGAGAAAAGAAAAAAATATCGAATACGTCTGTACTATCCCCTAAAATACCATTTTGTCTTATCCCACACCACCTACTGACCAAATTGAGTCTCAAATAAAAGAGTTTAAATGAAACTTACATTTCTTCTTCTTTTTCTTCTTCTTTTTTTATTGTTTGTTTAATTGCAGTCTCTGAAACATTTGTTTTATTATTTCAAATAATAATAATTATTAATGCAATGTGTGTCCCATAACCTTTTGAGAATGGGGGAAGACGCTGATACGCTGGACTTGACATCATCTAACAGCTATCCAAAACAATGGGCAGAGCAAAGGGATGTCCTCTGTCCTTGATTGAATGTCTCACTGTACCTCATGCAACCCTCTGTTACGCATATGATCAGAATAAAACTAAGTAAGTAAGCACATTTGTCCCCTTGGTCAGCAGCAGTGACATGCAGTGAGCTCTAGGTTTGGGTAGGCAGGCAGTCGCAAATTGAGACGCACACACCAATTACAAATTTGTGTGTCGGCAGACGAGTGTACAACGTATCCTAGGGTGACCATATTTTCATTTCCCCAAAAAGAGGACACTCGGCCCGACCTCGAGATACTTGATACTCAGATACAAGATGCCATACAGTCAAACAATTTTAACATATGCCTCCTCTGTATGGGTAGAAAAAAAAACAATCTCTTTTGAAGTCTTAATTTTTTTTTGCTCAGCAATATTTATTATATATTTATATATATATATATTTTTTTTTTACTCCAAGCGGGGTTCGTACCCGTCGCCTCCGGTGCGGTAGCTCAACACTTGCCACTCAGCTAAAGTTCTGGCCCACCGTCAGACAGTGCGCAGTCTGCCAGCCACGGGAAATGTTGCAGTGCACTCCGCCTCCTATTTGCAGTACAACGAAAAACGGACAATTTCAAACCGGACGCCCGCAAAGAATGTAATAAAGTGAATATCTCCCTGTAAAACAGCCTAATTCTTCACAAAATCAAGCTAGCAATAGCAATAGCAATGCCAAACACCATGTAAAGTGAAACAGCCAGTTAATCGAAGCACATCCACAAAGCCAATCTTTCCTTTTGCACCATTCTTTGTGTAAAGTACGAATAATTCTTTGTCCCTTACTTCGCTGAAGATCCGGTAACTAAGGCGTTGGTTTCCCATTCTTCAAAAGCTGATGTTTTCCCCTCAAATAAAAGGCGTGAAAATTGTTTTATATTCTTCAGAGTGCCGTCGTCTTACCGCCTTGCTGTGCACTAAGTGTGTTTTGAATTCACGAATGCACTGTGCGAACGTACGTTCGCATAGGAATAATCCAGCGACGTAAAAAGACTGTGTAGCGATCTGCCTATTTGCGTAAAGGATTTTTCTACTGGGAAACTGACCACGCATGCGTGAACACACATCGCTACGCAGACAGAGCAGGGAAAAGCACAGTAGCGGTGGCCTTTAGGAGGATAATTTTTGCAGTATGTTTGTCTGCAGGCAAGACGAAGTAATGAGTTTTTATACATTTTTAATTGAGGTATGAAAATCACCAAATGTTGTCATTTTTAAACTTATAGGAAGTGTAGGGTTTTTTTTAAATGAAAGAAATAATTAAAATAAATAGGAAAAGTCAAACAGTTTCAACTTTCATTTCAGCCTGGGGCAGGCATTGCCTACCTTGCCTATCCTGACCGCACGTCACTGGTCAGCAGTAACTGCTAGTAAACAGCGAGCTTCTGCTCCCGAGAGAAAGCTACCATTGGTCTGGATTTGCAACGCTCATACCTGCAAACCTCAGTGTTGCTAACCCCCAGTAAGGAAAGTAGCTATTGGCTGTCCTAAAAGTCGCTAAATGACGTCGTCCATCGCCTAATTTGCATAATTACTAATTTGCATGTAGGTCTAATTGTAATGGACGTTGTAGGAGAGAGGAATAAGTCGTGGGAGAGACAAAAATTCTGTAAAAATCCCCCTAAATATGTGAACTACAAATGATTTATATTTTTCTTGTTTTTTAATTAATTACTTAATTAATCAATTACTTAATTAATTACTTACTTAATTTATTTATTTATTTTGCCATTGAAATAGGCCATCACTTCTCAAGCATTAGTATTGAGCTCTGTTATTATTATTATTATTATTATTATTATTATTATTATTATTATTATTATTATTATTATTATTAGTAGTAGTAGTAGTAGTAGTAGTAGTAGTATTAGTAGTAGTATTATTTGCTGCATTCAAGGATGGTCGGAAGCTGGATTTGTCCGAGTTGTTTTTTCCCAGTTCCGACCTGAAAGCGTTCGAGCCGAAAGTAAACAACCAAAATGGCGGATAGTGATAAATAGTTTTTTATTTTAGTCCTCAAAACTCATTTTGCCCTCCAGCAAACTTGCCTTGTCGCAATTAAGCTTCATTTATCATACAGTTCAGTAGTTCACCGTATAATTTCATGCAGGGAGATCGCGGCATACTGTCACGTACATTGTGTTACGTGAAGTTATGTCGAATATTTATGAATGAAGAAAGCTATCTAGTTTTATACTCTAATAAATTGTGTTTAACCATTCACGGTCTGTGTTTCCAAAGAGGTCGGCATTGTAGAGTGACGTCAGATCGAAGTCGGTTGGTGAAGTCGGGGTCTTTTTTTTTTCCGGCTGGGAAAAGTGAGATGGATTTCCGGAAAAGTCCGACTTCCGACCATCCTCGAATGCAGCATAAGTATGCCAAAAGTTAGATGAGATCCGTGGACATAATTATGTTATCACCTCATTCTTGTCTCCATGCGAGACTGTCATTGTGCCTCATCATGGGCTGTGTTCAGGCCCAAAATGACACATACACACTTTTGTAAATACATTTGTGCCACTTATACACACTAGGGTCACGTGTGTGCTAGAGCCCAACAGTTTAAAGTAAATAAAATGCACATTGCAAAATCACAGCTAAAATAAATTCAAGACTGAGACATTATATGCTGGAGCAAACATCCAAATGGCTGTGGTTATTAAAGGTCAAGTTTTGCAATGTGTTAACAGTGTTTATTTAGATGTGTGTGTCGAGTGAAAACACACTTTGATTGATGAAATCATCTTCTATGGACAGTTGACAAGCTCTAGCTTTGTATTTGCTGTCAGTTTGTTTGTGGGACAGTCACACCACCATTTTATTGAGGCTTGTATGCACAGATGTTGGTGAGAAAAAAACCTGTGAGGTGAAATCGAGATGTCATAGTGAATAAAACAAATCAAATTTCCCATCTGCTCTATTTGGTTTCATTTCATCAATTTGGCTCTATCTCTGAGTTCATTCTTTGGCTTTCCTTCTTTTTGTCTGTGAAAAGGCAAGATGCCTTCCTGTCACAAATCCATCCTGTGATGATTAACATGCAAATGTTTTTAATTAGAATGTAAATTGTCAACATAATGATCGTTTTTCATTAGAATGTAAATTGTTATTGTTTGTATGAAGATACAAGCATGCACGTGTGAGGTGAGTTGCTTATTTAACATCATTTATTTGTTAGGTTTATTCAACTATTTAAACATTTCAATTCAATTACTGTTTACAGTTCTTCGTAAAAATTCATGCCTTAGTATGGATTTTTTTAATTACCATTTTTCAGTTTATTGTGGGCATGTAAGTGTCGATAAAGATCAAAATTCATGCACAAGTAGGAGGTGGTTATTTATGAGCTAACATAAGTGGTGTAATACTGATCCAAATTAGAAATATTTTGTATCTGTGTAGGTTTGTGCTTTGGTATGGTTTGGTGTTGGATGATGCCTGGGTCGCCGCCTGGTGCGCTCCGGTGTTGGGAGTTCCAGGGAGCGAGGCGTGCATGGTGAATGCAAGTTGGCCTCGGCCAGTGGGATGAAATCATTCGCTTCTCGGGACCTCGTCCTCCTCTTTCGTCTGCCCATCATGCCTTGTGCAGCTGGTTCTTGGGTGATGATCGCTTCCTCCAAGTATGCAACCCCTTTGAATTAATAGCTTTTTGTTCAAAACTGCACCTTTCACATGAAGTCAAGCTCGGCAATGATTTGTTGACAGTTTATTAGACTTTGTGTCCTTTCTGACATGACCCCACTTATGCATCCTTTGGGATGCCGATAGAGAGCAACAGAAAGCAAAACATTTATACCGCTGTACTACCAACGTCTCAGCTTGATTGAGAGCAGCAAAACATAAGCATAGCAAATATACAGTTGGCCCCTCCTATTTGTGGGAAATGGGAACTGAGCCAGGTTGCGATTACCAAATGTATGCAAATTAACACCACTTAAAAATGTGTCATGGTCTGTGTTTCGTGTTTCGGTTTGGTTTATGGGTCATGTTTTGTGTGTGTCTCCCTTTGTCAATGTCTCGTCAAGTTTTATCATGTCCTCCTGTGCTTGTTATCCCGGTCCCTGGTATTACCCAATCAGTTCCCCAAGCCAGGTGTCTCTTGTTGTCTCGTTACTGTAGCCGCGTTTCCACCGCAGGAACTTTGGGCTAAATTTACGGGGCCAGCCCCGTTTGTGCGCGTCTCCACTGCAAGAGCGTTCCCAACCGGGCCACATTTACAGGAACTTACAGGGACGAGCCGAGGTCCTACTCAAGGGTAGGTACTCCGCCGGCCCGATAAACTCCCGATCGTGCTTTCGTGCTGATTGGCTAAAAATTATTTGGTATAGAAAATTATCTTACCTTCATGCGCGACGATGATACATTCTCGACTTAAGTCTCTTCCACCAAAACAATTCTCTTAATAATTCTTTGCCTATTTTCGTTCCACTCTACTGTCAGCCTTTTCAAATTCTTCATCTAGATGCCGTCTCCTCTCACTCAAACCATCCATCCACGCCAAGTAAAATAAAAAGCAGAAAAGAAACAGCAACCACCGAAAAGTTTCTCTTTGCTCGTTGTGATTTTCGGCGTGCAGTGCTTGGGTGACGTCACGCGAGAAACCGTCGCACGGCGTTTACGTGTCGATCGAAACTCATGACATCGCGAAATGGGAGTGGAGACACAGGCACAAGCGGCGGGCCGGCTGAGAGGACGAATCCTGTGAAAGTCACTACCCCCTTCCCCATACTTGAACGTCCTGCGGTGGAAACGCGGCATATGTGTATTTAGTTCCCTGCTTTCTTTCAGTCCTTGTCGAGTCATTGTCATTGTCACACCCATGCCATTTTTCTGTCGTCATTATTTCCTTGCCTAGCCGTGTTCCTGTTTAGTTTGTTGCTTTGACTTGTGTTTTTGGACATTGTTGATTTTGTTATTTTTGCCAAGTACCTTGTTTGCCTTTTTCTTAATTAAATCCCCTTTTTGACTGCCTTGCTCCTTTTGCTCCCTGCATTTGGGTTCTCCACCCCACTCCCCAACCTGACAAAGTGACAGAATTTATGATTAAGTGATAGTTGCTTATATAAATAATTAAAGGCGACCTGTAATTAATTGATTTTTTATAGTTGTTTAAAAGCAAAAAAAAAAATCTTTTTATTATTCTAATCATTATCATTCTGTCAAGACTTTATTTTTATTAATATGATGACAGATTTCATTAGACCAGGCTGAGATCGCAATAAGACAACTGTTACCAACGTATCACTATATTTGAAACAATTTAATACTACTAGTTTGCTCAAAAATTTATGTGTTTCTAGAAAAGTACTTTAAAAAAGTGCAAAGACGAAATACAAATTAGTATTGCGTTTTTGAGATAGCGCTAAACTTTTTTCACCTTCAGTTGTCAGGATGGGGGGGGGGGGGGCTTAAACGGGGCCCAGTAGACCCCATCTGGAACCCTGGCATGCGTTAACACTCCTCCACTGTAGTGTCCTTTTAGAATTGGGTCTCATATCTAGGGCTGCTCGATTATGAAGAAAATATTCATCACGATTAATTTGTGCAAATAAATGCATTTAAACAAGTCAAAATTAGTATTAATAATCTTAATTTTTTCCTTACGATTATGCTAATTTTGTAATTGTGGAGTGTAATAATTGAAATTGTAATTGCAACTTCAATTAATTGCACAGCCCTACTCATATCCACACACAAACTCCACACAGGATCTAAAATGAGCAACAGCTCTTTCATCAAGGTTTGTGATTGACCCAATCCTGTCTCTAAACTCTTTGGAAAGTTTTTCCAACCTCATTAGCTTGGTTTTACTGCTTGGTCAGCTGTGTTTATTAACACAGTCGTGCCCAAAAGTGTGCCAAGGTCAATAAAATAAAAAAAAAAAGTAACAATAATTGTACCTGAAATAAGTTTATTAAGGAACTCTTCCCCATTCAGTGGAGAAGCAAATACTTAACACATGGACATAAAAACAGACCCAAGACCCAATTTATGCTGTACAAGAGCTTTCGATTCAGTCTGTTTGCATTTGGTACAATGTTTCAACATGAGCATTGGACATCAGGCCCCTCCCACCCGTAAACCAACCCCTTCAAAGACTTAGCATGAAGAATTTGATCAGATTATAAAATCACCCATATCTGACCAAGCACGTCACTAAATTTTTTTAATTCTGTACACGTTACAGTTATTGTTTCTCATGAATTCTTCCAATTAAACACATTTACAGCAGACAGTTCACTTTCCTGTTCACATAAAATGGTTATTCACATATTTAGAGCAATTGTCGTCTCTAACTTCAAGCACCGCGCCACATTTTGTGTGTCAGCTGATGTGCATGATGTCATAAGATTTGTTGTTGCTCATCTTGTCAATGGTAGACGTCCTGTGGCAATAGACTGAGCTTAGTGTCATTCTGATCCTGAGTGGTATTCTCAATGAAAGGTCCTTTTTGACATTTGAGTTTTAAATTGAGAATGTTGTGCACTTAAGCAACAAATGACATCACTGCAGACGTGGCCAATACTGTGACATGTCTGTTTCATTTCCCGGAACTTGGACTGGAACTGAGACTCCAGGAGAAATCAGACCTGATGAAAGAGGTCATAACAGATTTGTGATTAGAATATGCCATAAAGAAGCAAGCAGAGAAAATATGTTTTTTATGATTTATCACGCGGGTTGGACCCAATGTTAGTCACTTCGTATCTCCTGCTCCTGCTCTGGCCCGCCCAACTTTAAGTTCTTAACACTGGTATGCCAAATGGACATGGTGTCATGTCTGGGAAGATCTGGTTTTGGTTGAGGGTCCCGATTGGTCCTGAGTGGGTTCCAGCCCTTCCGCGGGTTGACCAATCCGGGCCCTCAGCCACTTGTGCCTGGCCCCAGGTGTGGCTAGTTACCCAATTAGTGTGGGTGTATTTAGTTCCCGGGTGGCGATCAGTCGGGTGGGATCATTGCCGCTTGTCACGGTCAACCCCGGAGTTCTGTCTGTCATTTTGATTTTGTAGCTTTTCAGTTTGTTGTTTAGTTAGCATTAACCAGTACACTGGTTAGTGTTTTCTGTAAAATAAAGCACGGCAGTTTCGCCCGCACTCCTGCTGTGGTTCTCCTGACTCCCTGCATTTTGGGTCCTCCACTTCACATGCCGACAGGCACCACGCCGCTCCGTGACCACACCGTAACACATGGAAATCAGGATTCGCTGGCTTTCGCGCCAAGGTGCAGATGCAAAATGTGTTGAAAGCTTAAACCAAATTATTTCTGTGTCACTCATTTCTCATTTTTTTATGTATTTTAGTTTTTTGGGGGTTGTGAGACAATCCTCTGTGGAAAACGTACATTGATGGTTTATTGGCGTTTTGTGAAGATCTTTTTGAGTGACTAAAAAAATAAAAAGTTTTTTTTTTTTTTAATCTCTCCACATACATTTTAAGTCATCAATTATATGTGGATTTTCACAATCCATTTCAAAAGATTTTTCTTTTCAAGGGGAGACTGAGACTATTTTTTACCAAATGTAAATGAAGTCAATTCATAGCACTACACCTGTTGATGTAGCAGAGGAGGTCAAGGGCTGGTTGTTCATATGCTGTTGCATATGTGGAGGAGTGTACGTCTCGTAGCTTCTTCCGTTTACCGGTGCAGCTGAGCTGGCGGGCAGCATACATGAGTAAGACGGCTGGCAAGATGCCTGAAAGTATAAATCAATATAAAACTCGTGAAATCAGAAACAGATACCCATAACCAACCCCCTCCCACAAAAAAATAACCAAAACACACACACAGAAGCCTTGATACTGTGAAGGTTATTTCCTAAATGCAGCAAGTAAAACATGCAGGATTCAAAGTGAGATGTCCAGTGTGTTGGAAATATGTTTTACAAAAGTAACAAATTCACATTACTTAATCATTTCTTTCAATCAGTAATGTAAGCCCTTACAAATGAAACAGCAACCTTTTGTTCCCACAAGGAAATAATTAGGATATATAGAGATATTCGGGTATATGCGCATACATGAAACCAAAGAGGTTTATATGTGCACACTTTATACCGTATGCTGCATATATTTAGCATGTATGTACATATATGATTACATATTATGCGTATACTGTATATGCCACATACAGGCCAAATTGAGGCGTGTACATTTGCATATACAGGACATGTAGGTATCCTGTATTGCATCTTCATATTCACATGTAAACCATATATGTATGCACATACAAGATATACTGTATATCATTTATATTTCCTTTATAGGATCTGGTCATTTTATAGCCCATACTGTATATCTCACTTTGGTAATTGGCAAACATAATGCCTATCTCATCATAGTGTTTATTATCAAGGCAAGAACATGTAAGTTAATAATGATAATGATAATGATAATGATAATAATTCCCTTAAAGAACAAACAACAAATTTCCACATGTTATGGGAAATATCCATAACATGCCAGTTTGACGTGTTCATACATAAGTTATTTTTATAATTTCCCCCCCCCTGTAAGGGACTGTAGACAAATATGTACCGGTAGTTATTTAACATTACTTCTCTACAAGTAGTGTTAAATAACTACGCTGGTGTCAGGCTCAATCTTGGTTTCAGGAGACCAAAAAATTGCATTTTTATTAAATCATTAACATTGCATGGGCAAAAAGAGCAAGACCTTTTCAACACTTTAGATTAGTCAACACACGTGAGAACTGGCTGTACTGTATGTGAAGAAAAGTGACATTTTCCAAATGTTTACATCGCAGGTTTCAACCTGACATCAGCAGAAAAGTAATGTAATGTAATGTTGACTGCAAATGATGTCTCGCTAAGTGGTGCAGAAATGATTGGTACAAGTTTCTTACATAATTGGTGTTTTGCAAGTAGTATTGTATAGAGTATCATAAAAAAAAATCTTACTTGCATAGGCATGCTGGCAGCCATACTGAAGTGCGGCATGGACGGTATGCTGTAGCTGCAGGACAGAACTGAGTCGGACCTCCCCAACATCGATCCTGATACGAAGGACACTAAAAAAAACACAATAACTGGGTTTAGAAAAAGGGCATCAGTAAAATTGTGCCTAAACTTCTAGTAAAAGTAATTATTTAGTAAAACATATCAATCTTTTCTGCCCTGCAATAAATTGAACCAGTCCATGATGTGAAGGAAAGGAAGAGAGGAACAAGATGGTTAAATGAATGATAAAATGGAGTAAACAAAACAAGGAAACTACATATGGTTTGTCTTTGTTTGTACTACCTGGTGTAGCAGGTTTGGGTAAAGATTGGTAAACACTGGTGTTAAAACTGCTGCTGATGGGAACTTGGTTGGAGGAGTTGGACACCTGACGACGTTGATGTCTCAACTTTTCTTCTCTTCGCCACTTTGCTCTTCTGTTGGAAAACCAAACCTATAAATATCACAAAATATGAAACTTTTTTTAGTCCAATGTCAAGAGAATTTGTCCCCCCAAGAAAAAGAGGTCCAAATACAATGTAACTCGTAACCCTATAAAGCCTGAACCAGAGTATTTATTGGTTATTTTGACCAAACTTAAATAAAAAAATACAAAAAAAAATGAAAACAATGAACTTCCATGTATGACTTTTGATTTGTTTCATATTTGATACACCTGGTCACAATGCTTTGAATTGGTACATTTATAACTGTCAAAAATATAATATCAAACAAGCATATTAGTATTTCCAAAAATCTGAAAGAACATTTCGCACTATTAATATAAATAGGTGTCTCTCCTTTCTCAATTGGGGCGATCTTGCAAGGTCGTTGGAAAAGCCATCAGGTGGGTGATACTGCCCTCTAATGGATTATCCGTGTAATGCATGATCATATACGTCAGGGTCTTATTAGGAAAAAAAAATGATACTCATGAAATAGAGGGCTCAAAATGTATTGTATTTAATATGATACATTTCCTTAGATTTTTTTCACAATATTCTGTTATCCAATCTAATGATAAATGGAAATGTGGAAGTGCCAATGTTCAGTAAACAGTTTTGATAGTAAGTACTGAGTACGTTCAAATGTATTTGCGAGTACGTTCAAACGTATTTGAATACCTGTATCCGTGCCTCGGGTAGGTCGATCTTGTTGGCAAGACGTTCTCGGGCAAACACATCTGGATAGTGAGTTCGCTCAAATTCTGCAACAAACACATTTTGCATTATTCTCTATTTATTATTATGTTGATGGATTTTTAATGGTAAAAAAAAGGGGATTGCCACTCAGGGTCAGGTTATTTATTTTTTTCCTTTTCTTTTTACATGTTTCTGTATTCATAAATATACCAGTTTGTCAAAACTCCTGAACCAAAATTATATTCTTGTTAAAATTAATGCTAAAGTAGAATTCTAACGGTACACAAATTTTCACATTTCCGGTTTTATAACAACAATAACAAAAAGGAAAGCTTTATTAGGTCAAATTATAGTTCTTCACTTGCAGTTGTGATCAGATTTTTTTTTTCTTATTGAATGGTTAAATGTTAGTCCCAGTGCAGCTGTGGCTACATATGTGTGAATGTGAATGTGTGAGTGTATGAATGTGAAGCGTCTTTGAGTGTCCAGAAAAGTACCAGATTATTCTGATGCATTATGATGATGATGATGATTGTTGTTGTTGTTTATGTTGATTACAATCTCTGATTTATCAGAAAAGTATAAAGGGCAGGCTCAACATAAAAGTGTGATTTTTTTCTTCTTTCCTCTATCCCTAATGTAAACATATGTAGCAAGTACTGTAATTAAAAATGAAAGAGATTGCAGTAAAAAAAATTCTTGTTTTTATTTGTAAGGCAGAGTTGATTTAAATATTCTACATTTGCCATTTCTGAAAAGCTGTGATATCAACAATCAATCGAAATTGGGCCTCAAGACCACTAGGTATGTGGTCCTATTTGCTGGGTGAGGGAAATGTCTTTTTCCTGTGCAAACTGTCAATCTACAGGGCTCTGAAGGTATCTACACAAAAATTTGGTCATTCACATATTTGACATATTGTATCTATTTCCAATTTCAACGAGGCTTTTATTGATATTTTACTATGACAGAGTGCACATGTTAAGCTTCACAACAACAAATGAACTGCGGCAATAAGAACTACTGCATAAAAATAGAAGCATACCTTTTTCAAGTGCTTCTATCTGGTCTTGGCTGAAGGATGTTCTGTTTCTTTGCAGTTTCCTCTTCAGCTGAAGCCTCATTTGAGTCTCCTCTGAATCTTCACTGTTGGAACTTGCTGATATTGTGTTTTCCGCTCCTTCTGCTTGCAAACACATATTTTCTGCAAACAGGAGTATTGGTTGTTTTAAATTTCTCACTAGTATTATGCTGCATAATATGGACATGTTACTTTTGTAGTCTTTAAAAAAAAAAATATATATATATATATTTCATGCCCATGAAAAATAATCATATGGCTCTTGACGTTGATGAACAGCAACTCTCACAAATGACTAAACTCCTCATCGTGTCTACTGGACGATGAGTACCGCAAACTAATTTCAGCCGGATTCTTATGCTGCCATGTTTTTTTTTTTACTTAAGGACTCCCAACACCCCCCCCCTCCCCCCCCAATCCCCTTACCATCATTTTGCATAAGAAAAATAATAAGAATTCCGAGTCACCATTCCAAAAAGTATTTGACGTCAGTGGCTCCACTGTATTTGGTTTAATTACTAAAACAAAAGTCAGAGAAATTTTTGATATTTACATTATTTTCGATACAAATATTATTCAAGAGCGTTAGGAATAAGAGCAGTTCAGTAGATCACCAACATGTAATTTCTAAACAGATTGGAGCTTGACTCCAGCTCCCTGTGGAACCCATGTTATTTGTGGTCGGAGCCTAATTATTCATTATTCCCAGCAGAGAGGGGATGCAAAAGAGAATAAAGCCATTGCTCAGTGTCACAGTCAGTCAGGCAGAAACAGACACAAATGGCGCAAGACACCACCTATTTTCTCCCCGATACACACACATATGCACACAATAGCACAGACATTCTATAGACTGATGACGATCCCACTGTTCAAATCCCAAAGTGCTGCTGGAAGAGGAGGAGCAGCAGGTTACGAGACTGCTCCCACAGCAATTTGGCCAGCAAAGCGGCTCAGACAATTCAAGCTCCAACATGTCTTTTTAGTGTGTGTGTGTGTGTGCACGCGAGCACGCGAGCACGCGTGCACGCACACACACACACATTTTTTTTTATCAGACTAATCACATCTTAAATTACTTTGAATGAATTAAAAAGGCTTTTTTTATCAAAAATGTTTGCCCACCAAATTTGAAGAGCACCTGCTGTGTTCATTCTTTCAACATTTGTTTTCTTTTCTCTTTAGACATTCTTTCAACATTTAATGTTATGATGATGTCTTCAACATCTTTTGATCCACTGCACACTTTCATCCTCCTCTTTTTCTAATAAGTTAATGACTATCATAATTTAAAATGAAAAAAAGACCCTGATAGTTTGACATGAACAAATATTCTGAATGTCATATATAAACATTTATTAAATGCTCTACTTTAATGCATGTACAAACCCAATTCCCAAAAAGTTGGGATACTACAAATTGTGAATAAAAACTGAATGCAATTAAGTGGAAGTGCCAAAATGTAATATTTTATTCAGAATAGAACATAGAGAACAGGTCAAAAGGGAAAACTATGTTGATTTTAAATTCTACAGTGTCAACAAATCAAGACAAGGCCATTTTCACCACTGTGAGGCATCCCCTCTTCTTATTACAACATGCTGCAAATGTCTGGGGATCGAGGAGACAAGTTTCTCAAGTTTAGAAATAGGAATGCTGTCCCATTCTTGTCTAACACGCGTCTCTCTAACTGTACAACTGTCTTGGGCTTTCTTTGTTGCACCTTCCCCTTTATGATGCGCCAAATGTGCTCTAGAAGTGAAAGAAGTGGACTGCAGGCTGGCCATTTCAATACCCGGATCCTTTTCCTACGCAGCCATAATGTTGTAATTGGTGCTGCATGTGGTCTGGCATTATCGTGTTGAGAAAAGTAAGATCTTCTCTGAAAGTGATGATGCCTGGATGGGAGCATATGTTGTTCTGGAATCTGAACATACCTTCTTGCATTGACGATGCCTTTCCAGATGTGGAAGCTGCCCATGCCACACGCACTCATGCAACCCTATGATAACAACTTGGGTTGTCCTTGTTCTCTTTAGTCAGTATGATATAGCGCCCCAGTTTTCCACAAAGAACTTCGAATTGTGACTCGTCTGACCACAAAACAGGTTTCCCCTTTGGCACACTCCATTTGAAATAAGCCGTGGCCCAGAGAAACGCCTGCGCTTCTTGGTCTGCTTTAGAAATGGCTTCTTCTTTGTACTGTAGAGTTTCATCTGGCAACGGCGGCTGGCACGGGGGATTGTGTTCACCCACAATGTTTTCTGGAAGTATTGCTGAGCCTTTTCTGTGATTTCCCTTACAGTAAGTACTCCTGTTTGCGATGCAGTGCCGTTTAAGGGCCCGAAGATCATGGGCATCCAGTAGGATTTTTCGGCCTTGACCCTTACACACAGAGATTGTTCCAGATTCTCTGAATCTTTGGATGATGTTGTAGATAATGAATACTTCAACCTGTTTGCAATTTTTCACTGGTAAACACCTTTCTGATATTTCTCCACTATCTTTCTGCGCAACATTGGAGGAATTAGTGATTCCATCTTTGCTTCTGAAAGACACTGCCACTCCGAGAAGCTCTTTTTATACTCCAACCAAGTTGTCAATGGGCCTCATTAGTGGTAACTGGTCTTCCAGCTGTTTTTTTTTTTGCAAGTGCAATTGACTTTTCCAGCCTCTTATTGCTACCTGTCCCAACTTTTTTTTTGATTTGTTGGCACCATGAAATTTACAATCAACATATTTTTGCCTTAAAATTATACATGTTCTCAGTTTAAACTTTTGACCTGTCATCTATGTCCTATTCTGAACAAAATATTAATCTGCGTTAATGCATGATTAATGCAATCTTTTTTGTGATTAATCAATGAGTTAACACTTTAACATTGACATCACTATAATCGCTGTCCTGTGAACACTTATGTCCATTTTTGTCATTTTTTGCATTTTTACGTTTATGGGAAGAAACTCAATGCAGCAGACATCCCAAAAACGTAAAAATAAATAATAAAAAAAGACAAAAACAGAGATAAGTGTTTTTCACAGGACAGCGACAATATGGTATTGGTGTCAGTGACTACTCAAGAGTTGTGTACTCGTACTGGTATCGGTCTGCAAAAAAAGTGTTTACCGTATGTTCTTGCTGTGCACAAATCGATGTTGAGAATGCCAAATATAAATGAATCATAGCATATTGCCATGTGTATTAGTCACAGGAATTATTAAATGGCAACACGTGTGACCTGTATGTACATATGCTTTTAATGCTTGTCCTCAATATTTTTTCTCCAGACTCTCTATATAGCATGTCAATGATATACTAGTCTTCTTTACACTTTGAGTCACTGGGGTGGTAATTAGTATCACTGCAAGCTTCTACGAAGTAAGAGTCAGTATCTTACCTGTGATTGTGAGTGTTGACCCAGGGTACCACCCAGTGCGCCCACCCCAGGTAGCTTGTCCATTGAGCATCTTTAGCTTTTCAAACACCCCCTCATTAATGACTTGCTGTTTGTCACTGGTCAGGTTCCTGAGTACTCGATTTATTGAAGAAACCTGATGAAAATGACAAAATGCTTATAATAATAATAATAATAATAATAATAATAATAATAATAATGCCCACAGTTTTGCTTCACATTTTTGACATACCAAGATTAACAAACAAGAGCTGAGGCATCAACGCTGCAATTATCATTATACTATATCACTATAATGTTGCATGAGTTAAAAAATATATAAATAACATATGTATCTGTACAATATTTATACCGTTATTATATACAAGTGTAGCACTATGTAATGACCGGCCCTAGTCTAATCCACAACATGGGTCAGTTCTAGGTATTATAATGCAAAAGTGTGCTAAAAGGTAAATAAGTATAATTTATTTTAAAATCTCACACAGATGACTCACAGTGTGCCTTATATGGTACAGTTAAAAATCCAGTGCCACTGCAATGCCTGCCTAATGCAGCTTTGACTTGAATAAAAAGTAAGACACTTTGAGGCAAATTTTATATCTGTTGTAAATGTACAATAATAAAAAAAAATCTAGGTTTTCATACGCTTGTTAACAAAAGTGGGAAAAATGTTAAACTAATAGAAATAGTTCAAATTAATTTTTGACGGCTATCAATGGCAGTGAATGAGTTAATATGATAAATATTTAGATCAATATTCCAGTTTGAAAGCCATGCCTGTCATCAAGAATGTGGAAAAATCCAATCTCACACTTGGTATATTGTCGCTTGTGCAGGCTTCCTCTGCCAACAGCCTGTCTCTGATCTCCCAGGCAAAGATGGACGGACACTCTCTCTTGTACAGAGCAATTTTGCCGACAACTTCTGGGGTGGCCACCCTGGGTTTACTTCCTCCAATCGCTCGAGGACGAATAGAACCTGTCTCGTAATACCGGCCCAAAATCTTACTCACGCAGCCATTCGATACCTGGATAAGATACAAATATAACACAATTTTATGTGGACACTAGAGTAATGTGACAGTATGACAAACAAAATGTTGTATTTGTTTATTTGAGTGCAACTTGTTTAACAAAATGTTTCAGGAAATTGCACATTATACATGAACAGGATGGTTCCAACTTTCTACCTGCAAAATTCGGGATATGTCACATGGTCGAGCTCCGCTGTGGGCCAGCTCCACTATCTTCTGCCTGGTGGAATCAGGCAAAGGTCTCCCATTCACAAACACACCTCCAAGCTGGTTTACTCCACTGTGACCTACACTCACAAAAAACAAAAGCAAAAAAACTTGTCAAATGAAAATGACTTTAGAGAGCTGGTTTGCCACAACTGACCACGCAAATGCAAGGCATGCATGTAGCTTAGAGCGGATAAAGCTTAGTCCATTGTTTCACATTTTTGTTGCTTTTAATTATCCAACAGCCTTTCACAAAATGAGAGATAATTTACATAAACGCTGTATCGTTTTTTCATGATACAGTATGGTAAATGGACAAATGTCTCTGAATGGATTCATCAGACGTTGGTCTTCACTTCTCAGTTCCTCCTAAGTTTTAATTATTCATCATCCAAAAATATGTATACAGTGGCTCCTGCCATAGAAAAAAAAATTTATGTTTTTTTTTTTAATTTTTTTAAACCTGAAATGAGGTTAACCCAAGGGTTGCCGAACCATGTATATTCAAAAATTTAAATAAATAAATACAATTCTCTTTTTTCTTTTACCTGAAATTAGGTGAATCCAATTGGTTGCCAATTCACATATATGCAGGGGTCCACTGTAGAATATAATAATAATAAAATAAAATAAAAAGTACATACAGTAAACGCCAAACTTCATCCAGCGATTAAAATTGACCAGATGTTTGGGAAACACATGAAATTCCCGTTGGTGTCTGGTTGTCTCTTTCACTATCCATCTCTGCCATTTATGAAGCGGTATAACGCTGCACATTGCAGTCTCCTCCCCTCCAGCGTCCAACTGCTTTCCCTGTCCAATCTTGGATGCATTATGAGTAGAATCAAGGCTGCTTGACTATCATTGCCTCCAGTGGGAGTTTCGTAACAGGCCGCTGACCGTGCAAGCAGGCCAGGGTTGCAAGATACTGTGTCAAATATTCCCCACAATGTAAACTATTTACTTCACTGTAAAATTGGGAGATTAGCATCTGAAATTCAGAGTCACCTGTGTGAATCGGGAAAGTTGGCAATTATGGTTTAACTCATTCACTCCCAGCCATTTTCACTGAAGTAACCCCCTTCGCTCCTTTTACTGGATTTTGACTGATTTTGCAAGGCCCACAGAATATTGTGTTCTATTGCTATAAAAACATGAAACCTACCAAAAGAAAGATTAGAGTCTCTTTTTTTCACCAGGAAAAAAAAGTATATTTCTATCTGCTTCCGTTTTGCAGCAATTGGCATTAGAATGTAGCTAAGTGTCATCATTATTCACAAATCTGTTTACAACTGTGGGGAAAACAGCTTTTTGCAACATGGCCCTGGTTGTTCTCTTACACTTTGCTGCCATTTGCTGGCCGTTTTTGTAATAACTACAATTGCTTCAACCGTTCTCTTCAGTTCAGAGGCTGCATCAAAGCCTTCTGTATGCTCTTGCATGAAAAACACACATACAAAGAACGTATAAATGCGTTTTTGGGACACTGGCAATTTGAAAAAAAGTTTTAAACAGAACGTATTTATCAGTTTCTACAATGATTCCAAAGGTCCGATGTATTCTTTTTTCATATTTATGAATGTACTATGACAACATTCACCACACTTGCGCAGAGCTCAGAATCTGTCTGCATGCACATCCATCACATTCGCCAAAATCACGTTAAGACTCCCTGCGCTAATACTTAGACATGGTAGGGACCAGAGGTGTGTAGAGTACCCAAAAATTGTACTCAAGTAAGGGCAGTGTTACTTCAAAATAATATTACTCAAATAAAAAGTAAATCACTCAAGTACAAATAAAAAAAAGTATTCGCTGAAAAAAATACTCAAGTACTGAGTAACTGCTTGAACATAAAGTCTGATTTATTTAAAAAGAAAATGTCATCAGATAGACAAAAACCTCAAATTTGGTGCACATTCTGGCATCTTAAAATGATAAAATAAAATAAAAATAAAATTACTTTTTGCGCTCTACACGTTAGCCCAAGAATGCACAATCCCTTCACAAATTGGGGCATTACTCCCAGTCTAATCACCATAGGTGGCAGTTTCTTAACCCTATAAAGCCAAACGTATCATATTAAATACAAGACATTTTTAGCCCTCTATTTCATGAATATAATATATTTTCCCCCCATTAAAGCCCTGATGTATATGATCTGACACATGCATTGCACGGATAATCCATTAGAGGGCAGTATCACCCAGCTGATGGCTTTTCCAGCAAACTTACAAGATCCCAATTGAGAAAGGAGAGACAACCTATACTTATTAATAGTGTGAAATGTTCTTTCAGATTTTTGGAAATACTAATATGTTTGATATGTCTGTTATTATATTTTTGACAGTTATACTTGTACCAATTTAAAGCATTGTGACCGGATGTATCAAATATGACACAAATCAAAAGTCATATATATAAATTGATTTTCTAAATAAAAAAATGGTTTGTTTGTTCAAAAGGACCAATAGATACTTGATTTACAAATAATCTGAATGTTCTCTCATATATATATTGACTCTTTCATTTATATATTGACTCTCATCATGCCTGCCAGTCCTCAACCAGGGCCGCGGAAATGCTCCCATACAGTCAGTCAAGCGGAACGCTTACGTGAAAATATGGTCAATCTAATGTATGAATAGGGCGGCGGGTAACGACTCTAGTGTAGCCCAATGTAGCGGGGGAAGAGTAGCGTTTGTTCTTCACACATCTACTCAAGTAAAAGTAAAAAGTATTGGGTGGTAAAACTACTCTTAGAAGTACTTTTTTTCCCAAAAAGTTACTCAAGTAAATGTAACGGAGTAAATGTAACTCGTTCCTACCCACCTCTGCATATTATTCTCTCTCTCTCTCTCTCTCTCTCTCTCTCTCTCTCTCTCTCTCTCTCTCTCTCTCTCTCTCTCTCTCTCTCTCTCTCTCTCTCTCTCTCTCTCTCTCTCTCTCTCTCTCTCTCTCTCTCTCTCTTTCTTTCTCTCTCACTAAAACATTTGTGGTATACACTCTATTTTGTGTGAGGAAGATGAGGATCCAAAAGCAGGGAATCAGAGAGGCGAGGCAGGTGTGCTCTCAAATAGCATAATTTAATTTAAAGAAAATGAAAAGCAAACAAGGGTACTGGTATAATAAAAAATAAAAATGTCCAAAACAAGATACATAGTACAATTTAAAACAGAGAATAAAATTACAATGGGACCGACGGGACAAAGAACCGACAAGTAGTGAAAGCACGCAGGGAACTAGAAAAAAGAAACTGACAAGACAACAAGAGACACCTGAACAAGACATAATTGGCTGAGGGAGCAGATTGGATGGCACAAGGGACCGACTGGGTTGACAAACACAAGTGAATACAATAACCTCACGAGAGACACATAAACAACATGACAAAACTAAAACTACCCAAAACCAAATGAACAGAAACCCAGATCATGAGACACATGTGGGGCTTAATTAGGTAAGAATCGCTTGACCTAAGAAAGCTCGTTCTAGTTTTGAATAAAGGTGACCAAAATGGGTATTTACGGTATTGCTGATATTTAATAATATCTTTTCATGAGACAACACTGAAGAAACAACTCTTTGACACAATAAAAAGTAGTCAGTGTACAGATCATAGAACAGTCTAAATGTATTCTTCCATCAAAATCACTCAAAATAAAGCCATTAATATCTTAACACCTGGCAACAAAAGTGAGTACGCCCTTAAAGCCCCGCTAATTAACTTTTGAACCTTTAATTCAGAATTTTATAATTCTGCTGATTAAGCATTGACTTAGTTAAATGAAACCTTTGCCATGCCCTGAGGGGGTCTGTATCATGTTTACCGACCGGCACTAAACAACTTTGAGGCGGATGGTGGCAACACTGCCACACACAAAAAAACACTACAAACATACAAGACTGCTTTATGGCATACGTCACGTGCCCCTATCCCGATTCGTTCTAAAGACGGAAGTCAAGTTGAACGTCTATGATTACTGTTACCATGGAGAAGCTGTAAAACAAACCAAGAAACGAAGATTTTTGCCTGAGGAGACAACATTTATAGTAATAATAATAATAATAATAATAATAATAAAAAGGGAGCCTGCCTGGATAAAAGCGCAGTACAGGATTAATATTGACCCTGCTTTCACTCGCTGACGTGAGGTCAAAGACGAGGGGGGATTTCCAACCGACGCTGCCTTTGCGGAGCTCAGCTCTTTTTAGTAGGTAGCTTACTATGCTCAAATCAAAATGATGATGCTAATGTTAGCTATTGGAAAATTGTGTGGTAGCAATAAATAGCCATCAGCTTGATACTTCGCCCTTCCATACTGACCTGACCAGCCACGCAACACTCAAAAGCTCTGTGCTTTCTTGTTTACGAGTGCTTGTGAATGCATCGCGGGAATTGGGAGGGAGGGGAAGCGCAGCCGTTTGTGTGTTCACAATAAAGAAGGTAAGATCCTAACCAATGTCTGCTGTTAGCATACTTGAATGCTGTATAAAGAAAAATAGAAAATGGCCACTAGAAACAAAGTAACCAATCCAACTGCGGGCGCCTGGGATATCCAGATTTCACGACAATATGCGCTGGTCCTTATGGGAAATGTGGTTTTCATTCAAGGAAAAACAATACTGCTTTTGTCCATATGGTGCTGCCATAATCAACGAAAACTGGAAGTTGCTTTGTGCTGCTTTAAAAGTGAAAATGCCCAAAATGTCAATAGTTTGTTTGGCCACCATTATTTTCCAGCACTGCCTTAAAAGGAACCCTGACTGTAATGACAAGTTTTCTCTATATTATTTCTTTGGTTGTTACTAACATAACTATGAGATTAATTTTTCAATTTTTTTTTCCAGTTTAATACATTTCGTAGAAACTTTATTTGGATGTACACCGCCATTGTTACTTACTTAGCTTTTCAACTTCCCTCATTAGTGTAATACAGAGAAGACTCAAATGAAAATGAACACATGCCAGACTACTAGTTTTTCCATTTCAGGCCGATTTTATCCTCCCAATCTGGACTTTCAAGCTCCAAAATGGAGGACACACAGACATTAATCATGTGATCGAGAACTATCAATTATATTAAACCTTTCAGGAATTTTTTATGTTTTATTTCTCTGCCTGCTTTTGAATCTCTTTCTCTGGAACTGCTTTTAAATGTTGTACTTTTAATTACAGTATGTGAAGCACATTGAGTTATGTTGTGCATTTGGGTGCATCAAATTTGAATGGGAATTTTTAATGTGAAAATGTGAATTTGGCTGGCATTGCATTTTGTTCCAATTATCAAAAAATGACTAACAAAATTTTGAGGAAATGTATTGAAATTTAGGCGTGCCACCAAGCACACAAACTTTTGCGAATTAATTTAAAAAAATATATATTTTTAGTGTAATTGTCCAAAGTTCACTGGGAAATGTTGAATACAGTACCGTTTTTAACAGTAGTATATTCTCTTGGGTCATCAAAGTTCATTTAGTTTGTTTACCCTTAGATAGAACTTGGACATTTCTCAGAAATCAACCTTAAAAACTCTCCATTCATTCGTCCTGTAGACATAATGAATGGAGGTCAATGGGGCATGCCTGTGTGAACTGATTTTTTGAAGTAGAGATGGAAATTAGACACATATGAAGTTGAATTGATTTTATTGTTAACACACAAGGAGCAATATTGACACACGTAGAGCAACAATCTATATTTAGTGGCTAACTAATAGAAATATAAAAGGGTATATTAACTAAACCCTAAACTTAATTGCTCAGTCAGTGACAGAGTCCCCTCCACGTTACCATTGCATCATCCACTCACCTACTGGATATGTCTCCCTAAGAGTTTAGTTTAGTTTATTTGGTCATACCAATAAAATATTTATTATTTGACTGTCCTTTTACCCGGGTAGCTTCCATTTTTATTTTTTGTCTCCTCAGACAAAACTTTTTAAAAAGTTGTTTTGCAGCTTCTGCCAGGAAAACAGTAATTGTGCGTCGACATTCAAATTGACTTCTGTCTTTATAACGAATGGGCAAAGGGGGAAATGACGTATGCCATAAAGTAGTCAGCACATTTGTAGTATTTTTTGTGTGGCAGTGTTCCTACCATCCTTCTTAAAGTTGCTTAGTGCCAGTAAAAATGATACAAACACCTCCAGGCCATGGCAGAGGTACCATTCAACTAGTTTTAAGTCCATGTTTCATCAGAAGAGTTATGAAAATATTTGATTATAGTTGAAAAGTTCCTTAGAACTACTTTGATATCAAACAGTATTGATTTTTTTTCTTTTTTTAAGAGCTCAGTATTGTTCATTCGGTAATGTCATCATCATTGCTCTTTTCTTTTTTTGTCTTTTTTAAAAGAAAAATAATTTTGTATGTGGGTGAGAATGTGTATGTGCGTGCGTGCGTGTGAGTGTGTGCGTATTCGTTAGTTCACCAAAAACCTATTAAAAAAATCCCATACCGTTCACCTAAACCGAACACCGCCGTCAGGAGACCCGAGGAAGGACCAAAGAAAAGAAAGGAAAGTAAAATCCAGCACCAACCAGACACCACCCACCGGGCCACCAACCAGAGTTCTTCACCAACCCCAGAAACATCTCAATTCCAACAAATCAGGGAGACCTCAAGAGACCAAAGGAGAGACTGAGGAAAGGAAGGAAGGACAGACGAAGCAGAGTGAGATCCACAGACACCAGCCTCCACCGATTCAATGACCTGAGGAGGAAGCAGATTGTGTCTGAGTTTTTTTTTTTTTTTTTTTTTTTTTTTTTTTTTTTTTTTTTTTTTTTTATAAGAGCTCAGTATTGTTCATTCGGAAATGTCATCATCATTGCTCTTTTTTTTTTTTTTTTTTTTTTTTTTTTTTTTTTTTTTTTTAAATATATATATATATACATATATACATACATACATACATACTTTTTTTTTTTTTTTTTTGTGTGTGTGTGTGGGTGAGTATGTGTGTGTGCGTGCGTGCGTGCGTGTGTTTGTTAGCTCACCAGAAAACCTATTAGAAAAAAAAAAAATCTTATACCGTTCACCTAAATCGAACACCAGGAGACCCGAGGGGACCGAAGAAAACCAAGGAAGGTGAAATCCAGCACCGACCAGACACCCCCCACCAGAACTCCTCCCCAGCCCAAGAAACATCCAGACCCCAACAAATCCAAAAAACATAAAGTCAGGGAGGCCTCAAGAGACCAACGGAGAGACCGAGAAAAGGAAGGAAGGACAGACGAAGCCGCGTGAGATCCGAGACACCAGCCTCCACCGATTCAATAACCTGAGGAGGAAACAGATTGTGTCTGAGTTTCGGTAGATGCTGGTGTGGTGGATCTGGCATGCATGAAAATCTCCACCAAAGAGGGGAGCCGTCGACCCCCGCCGGAACAGAGCAAGCGCAACACCTCAGGGCCCCCCAGGCCGCGGCAGCGCCAAAGGACGACCCCCGGGCCCCACCAGGGCCACCGGCCGGAGAGCAAACCCAGGAGCAGGAGCGCCCCCCGCCCCAACACGGCCCGCGCCCCCGGCCCAACGCAGCAGGACGGGGCACTGCAGGCCCACCAGGCACCCCACCGGCCCCCAACCCCCGCCCCCCCACCACCCCCCGCCCCCCATCCACTCCCCGCCACCCACCCCAACCCAGCCCCAGCCGCCCCCATGCCCCCAATCCCCCAGACACCCCCCACCCCCAGCACCCCCCCACCCCGCAACCCCCACCACCGCCCCCCCCCCCCAACAAAGCCGCCCCCCCCCCGACCCCACCCCGACCAACCGGCAGCCCCCCAACCCCCGACCCCCAGCCCCCGGGGACCACCCGCACCCAGGCACCGGCGCCGAAGAGGGGCCGGACAGCGGAGCGGAGAGGGCAGCCGCGCCCACCCCACCCCCCGCCGTGTGGAAGGACGGAACACCGGGGGCAGAAGGGGGAGATGGGGGCACCGGAGGGCGGCCGACACCCCCGAACCCCAGGCCCAGCGGGGGAAGGCCCCGGTCGTCACCCCCAGCGTTCTTTGTGAAAATTAACCCCTGTTACTGAGTCCGCCAGCTCGCGGACTGGCGAACTCTACCCCTAAACCGTGAATGTGACCCCACCCAGTGTATATACAAGTGTGTGTGTGTGGTGCATTAAAATTAGGAGCAGGTGAACCGGAGCCGATGGAAATGATATTCCCACGCTCCGATCCACCCGCCACCCAAGCATGTTGCTGAGTGTATGTGGTGCATTAAAAAAAATAGATAGGGCGGGGGGGGGGGGGGGGGGGGGGGTGGCGACACGGACAGGGGACCGCAGCACTGCTCTATACTGCGGCCCCCAACCGATGGCACCCCCACAGGCCCCCAAGCCCCCCCCCCACCCACAAGTTGTGTGGTGTATTAAAATTGGAGGGGAGTTGTAGGGTGAAGACGGTGTTTCCACCCTACCCCACCCCCCAAAGTGTGTTATGTGCCCTATATGTCTATAAAAGTGTATTGTGCAAACCTAGTGTAGTGAGTTAAGAGGTGTGACCAGCCATTGTGTCTGAGTTTTGATAGATGCTGGTGTGGTGGATCTGGCATGCATGAAAATCTCCACCAAAGAGGGGAGCCGTCGACCCCTGCCAGGACAGAGCAAGCGCAACACCTCAGGGCCCCCCAGGCCGCGGCAGCGCCAAAGGACGACCCCCGCCAAGGCCACCGGCCGGAGAGCAAACCCAGGAGCAGGAGCGCCCCGCACCCCAACACGGCCTGCGCCCCCAACCCAACGCAGCAGGACGGGGCACTGCAGGCCCGCCAGGCACCCCGCCGGTCCACAGCCCCCGCTCCCCCCACGACCCCCCGCCCCCCATCCACCCCAAACCAGCCCCAGCCCCCGAAGACGGAGTTTCCACCCTACCCCCCCCCCCCCCCAAAGTGTGTTATGTGCCCTATATGTCTATAAAAGTGTATTGTGCAAACCTAGTGCAGTGAGTTAAGAGGAGCGACCAGCGGGGCCCTCCCCCAACCGGGCGGGGGCAGGAGGTGCACCCGCCCACCAAACCCCCACACACCCCACCGAGACCCCGGCGGGCATATGGGACCAGCCCGGCGGGGCGATAGGGCTCGCCCCCCGCATACAGGGGCCCGCACGAGGTGCCAGGAGGTCCACCGGAGCGGGGCGAGCACAACACCAAACCCAACCAACCCCTCGGCCCCCGGAGCGCCAAGACCCGGGCCACGGATGGATTCCCCGGCCCAGGGGAGGGGAAGGAAGGCGGACAGGGGAGGGGGAAGGGAGGGGGGGAAGGAGACAGTATTCATTATAAAAAAGAAAATAAAAACCTATTGGTCCAGCTTAATACGTTATGATGCAACCATTTTTAAAATTGATTTGTTAACTAACTAACCTAACTGTGGTTAGCAAACGTTTGCTAGCTTAGTTAGCTTTATGTAATGAACACAAAACACCCATACAAAGACCTTTAGCTATGAAACGTTTTTGTTTCCTTTAACAGTCAAGAATTTATCATTTAATATCCATCAGTGTTTATTATACTGTAAGAAAAACCTTCTGGTCCTTCTTAACATGTTATGATGTAAAAAATTTTTTAATAGGTTTGTCAACTAGCCTAACGTTTGCTAGTTGATGTTATGACTGTAAAAGTACAAACACACACACACACACACACACATGCACACCCCCACACAAAAATAACAGATATGATGGTAAAATGTAATAAGACTATAAATATCCAACTGAAACAATAAAGGTCACTTCAGTTTCTTGAGAAACAGTCTTTTGTTTTACCTCACACCCATTGACCACAATTTACTCATATTAAAAAAAACAAATATATGGTGGCACCCCTAAACCATCATATATTGAAAAAATATTTTGCATGTGTAATTTCTCGATATACTGGAACACTTTTGGCTCCCAGTCATATAGAAAATCAAAAAATTAGTTTTTTGATGTACCCTATTACGCATTAAATTAAGTATAAATCAGTGATTCATTTTTTTTTTTTTTTAACAATTCTAGGTACTGCCTAGGTAAACGTGCAAAAAATGTGAAAGATGTATGTTACTTATTAAGCTCTCTGTATACTACCCCACCTCAATTTGTGATCTCTCTCTTTGGGGTTTTTTGGTGCAAAAAAACTTGTGTTATACACGGGAGTACATTGTCATTTTTGGGTAATAAAGAGGAGAATCCAAAAGCAGGGAAACAGGCAGTTGCGCTCTCAAATAGCATTTAAAGAAAATGAAAAGTAAACAAAACAGGGAATAAAATTACTAGTACCAAAAAGACAGACAGGATTCACAGGAGCAAAAAATAAATACATGTGACAAGGACAATGAACCGACAAGGAGTGAAAGCATGCAGGGAACTAAATAAAAAGAAACTGACAAGACAACAAGAGACACCTGGACAAGACATAATTGGCTGAGGGAGCTGATTGGATGGCGCAAGGGACCGACTGGGTTGACAAACACAAGTGAATACAATAACCTCACGAGAGACACATAAACAACATGACAAAACTAAAACTACCCAAAACTAAATCAACAGAAACCCAGATCATGACACAGATGTGGGGCTTAATTAGGTAAGAATCGCTTGACCTAAGAAAGCTTGTTCTAGTTTTGAATATATGTGACCAAAATGGGTATTTATAGTATTTCTCAAAAGGGAGTAAACCCCTCATATTTTTGTAAATATTTAGTAATATCTTTTCATGAAATAACACTGAAGAAATTACACGTTGACACTATGAGAAGTAGTCAGTGTACAGATCAGAGAACAGCCTAAATGTATTCTTCCGTCAAAATCATTCAAAATACAGCCATTAATAGCTTAACGTCTGGCAACAAAAATGAGATACTGCCCAAGAATGGATACATTTGATGAAAAGTGCCTTCGAAAGGCCATTTTTCAGTGGTGCCAAATGACCAGTCAAGCGGTTTTGCTCTGGCGGATGGCTGCTCAGGTGTCCTAATTAAGACTGGTACAGTAATCAGCCACAGGTGGAAGGACCTGTGATGATTCTGAGCAGGTACAGCTCACACTGCATAGGCATAATTTGTTTCACTAATGGGGACCTGATTTTCACTCATCACAATACAGGTTCCCTATGTGCGACGGTGGAAACGATATGGTCCCTAAATGGGATTCATACAATTGCTCATATGTGTGAGAGAAAGGGACAGATTGAGAGAGCAAGTGAACGTTAGTTATTCGCTCCTCCCGCCAATGTTTCGGTACCAGGAATGAATTTTTCTATTAGTTACTGAGCAACAATGAATATTTTTAAACATTTAAAGAGCAGCAGGGTGAGACTCCCAGTTAGTCTTATTGAAACAAAAAATGTTTCTAAAAAAATTCATGCATGCATAATTCGTCAATTTGATTTTGCATACTATTGAATTTGTACTTTTATTTACTTTTGGATACAGTATTGTGCACTTTTACTAGCAATACAAGTCCTAACATTTCAAGAATTAAGTTGCAATATTACAAAAATGTGTAATTGTAAGAATTGAATTGCAGCTTTTTATGGAGACCTGTCATATAATAATTACTTTATTTATTTATTTATTTTTCAATGGCTTTTTGCTTGTAAAATTATGACTCCATAATTACAATAATTTGTTTTGTTTTTTGTAATTCTAGACATAATTATTGTTTTTTTAAATATACACTCTTGTTGTAAAATTATTACATAGTCGTTCTTTTCAGTGGGCCATCAGCTGTCCTTGGTACCTTATGCTGTGCTGTGCATGATGCTTCGCTACCACAACACAAACAAAATGCTGCACTTTTTTTCTTTTTTCAACAAACAGCATTTTCGCTGCCGTTTCAGAAATGGTGACAGCGTTGAATTGTACCTTGCACTATTCTCACACGTTTTGTACTGTTAAAATGTATATTTTCAATATTTTTTTAGTGACTGTATGTTCAGGGAAGGGGAAGTCAAAATGTTTGGATGAAGCTTAATGCTCTGTCTGCCACTCGACAACATTGCGCTGTGACAGGGGGCAGGTTAAGTAGGGATTTACTGTAAAATTAATCAATTGTCTATTGTCTGTTAATGGTTTAGTGGGGGAAAGCATATTGCAGATTTACGGAGCTCTTCACAGGGTATTAATATATTATACATCATCAGCCAGAACACACCCCAAACTGTACATATACACGAGCAGCTGCCTTTTCACATAACTCATGAAACCTTGAAAATTCACCCAATATGTAAGTTGTGGAATCATTCCAATCTGGAAAAACAATAGTTTATATAAATAAATCATTCATTTATGTGACATTTTTTTTCTCTTAATTTGTTTTTAAGTTCTGACCACAAATGTGTCGCTATTAAAAACATGGTTAACATTATTATATTTTAAATATTATTTTATTGTTGCTTCATATTTTTTGTGCAAGTTTGGGTCTCTCTCAACTGCGACTGAAAATTCTTGATTGACTTGTCTGAGGTGGGTCATTTCTCTCGGTCTAAGCCTTGCCTGGCTGCTTCACACACCGTGTTTACACTGTCTTCTAAGTGTGATCATCTTGCAGCACAAATCTTAATCACAGTATCATTTCCCAGAGGAGCCACCCTTTTCGCTTGCTGACATACAATTAATAGACAGACATATGGCGTCAATTTGGCTGCGCTCCCTTTGCAAAGCTGTCTATTCCCACCTCCCAACCCCCACCCCCACCAAAAACACCCACCCATTCAAAAACATAGGAGTGTGTGAGTACTCATACACCCACGTGCATGCAAAGCATGCTGCACACAGACCAAATGGCCCCCTGCCCCTGGGACCACAGCAGGTTTCACTTTGAATCAACTCAATGAAGTTGAACGGCAATATATTCATTCTCCTTAAAACATGTTTAGTAATTATTCCACTGGGAGATATCTGAAGAGCTCTTCTCACAACTACACACTAAATAAAATGTTCCCCAAAAAACAATGACAGATTATTTAAAAGAAACTCCCATTGCAATGTTTTTTTTATTGCATGAGATTAATGGCAATTTTCTGTTGTTTTAATCTCTGAAGGGGGCAGCTGGTGCCGTTAACTTGAAATAAGGTCTTCCAATAAGAATTGCATTGCTATGTATGACAGAATGAAACATGGAATACTTCAGAAAAGGACAAGAGCTGTTTCTTTTACAGTTCTGGGGTACCAGCAGTAGCACTGTGTGATGGATTACTGAAGGAATGAACATGTATAAAAGGACAGAGTGTAATGCACACACCTTCACTACAAACAGCATTGTAAAAAAAAAAAGGTGAAAAAAATTGTCAGTCAGTTCGCCAGTTAATTAGTTAATCAGTTAGTCATCATAAATGTGATAAGATGAGTATTACTCTAAAGACAAACACATTTTCTGACAAGTTGGTTGAGATCAAAGCGGAGGTTACATGTGCTAAACACACACACGCAAACACATTTTTGTGACTGGCAAAAGCGTTTGCATCTTTTAACAGAAACCAATTTGGCACCATCACAACACAAACAAGTCCTACTCATCTAGATTGTACACCAAAAGTGGGTGATTGACTGGCTGCCGAGACCATTTGACCTTTGTCAAATCACATGCCAGTTTATAATTTCCAAGATGTAATTTTTTTTAATACTCATAAAGTATCTTATTATGCCTGTAATAATAATAAAATGCCATGCAAATTAAAGTACATTGACTCCTGAAAAATCTCACAAATTGAAATTGTTGACATGTTTAAAAGCTGAATTGAGCATTTCCGATTGTTTGCTCAATGCATCCACTTCCAAAGAGTCAACGTGAGGTTTCAAATGAGAATTATTTGAATACAATGGGTTCAAATCAAGCAAATGGTATTATCAAGGAACTCACTGTTTTGCATCATGGAGGCGACTCCGATCTCCCAGCTTGTTTGACTTCTGTAATCTGTCCAAACAAATGACATATTTTATTATGTTATCATGGACAGTGTACAATTCATCTCAGGCAATCAGTCTGATGAACGATGACAAATGTGGAAACTGTCGAGCATCAAATTCTGCTCAGTGTTGATCGAATAATTGAAAGAGAAGGAAATGAAAAACATGAAAGAAGCTTTGTATTTGAAATTGTTGATTTGACAATGTTATAAGTTGTTGTCGTGTGATGACATTCATCATTATTCAAATACTACATGAAATACTAAACATTTTAATGATTAAATCCAATAAATTACATACATGGTAGCATAAATAACATTAAAGTGTGAATTATTGAAGAGTCCATTTTTCCAACTTAATTGGTGAGAAAATTATTCCTTTACTTCAAACAATGTATTAAGTGTCAGGCAGAACAATGAAATGCTCTTCATCTCGATGGTAGACAGGTGCCTAATTAACCTGTGTATCCATTTTGTGTGAAATGTTTGTTTAGTGGTGTGCCTTGAGATGCTTTTCTAATATGTGACTTGACAAAATAACAGTTGGGAAATCTGTTGTAATGGAAAGGTTCATCAAAAATACCTCAAATATTACATAAGACTATTATTAGGCATCAACTGCATTCATGTTCTCTATTTTTTTTATATATATTCTGAAAATTATTTCTAAACTATGTATAGGTTTGGTTTTTTTACTGAATGTATTTTTATTTTATTTTTTCCTGAGAGCTCAGTATTGTTCATTCTGTAATTTTACCGATTTGACATGTCATCATCATTGCTCTCTTTTTTTTCTCTTTTTTATTTTTCTTTCTTTTGTATGTGCGTGAGTAAGTGCATGTGCGAGTGTAGGAGTGTGTGTGTGCGTGTGCGTGTATGTGTGCATGCGTGTGAGTGTGTACTCATTAGTTCACCTAAAACCTATTAAAAATCCCATACCGTTCACCTAAACCGAATACTTCAGAATCCAGCCAGAGTCGTGAGGTTGTCAGGAGACAGGCATCAACTGCATTCATGTTCTCTATATATTTTTTTATATTCTGAAAATTATTTCTAAATTATGTATAGGTTTTTTTTTTTTTTTTTACTGAATCTTGATGCAGCTTTTCTTTCAGAACCAATATTTTCTATATGGCATAATAAATATACTGCAGGTAAATACGCCCACAAATGCCAAATGTAGGTCGTTGGCAGTTGAAATTGGTCCACGCGCGCGCGCACACACGCGCACGCACGCACAAAGCGTTTCCAAAGTCTATAGCAAAGCAAAATTTAACATACAAGTAATTTAATTGACAATAATAATAATAATTAATAATAATTGTAAAAAAAATTGATTAAAAAAAGCTGCGTTGTCATTTATAATGATCCTTTTTAATTTTATTGTATTTTCTTATTTTGTTTCCATGAGATCAAAGCAGCAATAGCAGAGTGCTTCTTATATGCAATAATAATAATAATAATAATAATATTAATAATAATCTGGCCAATTAAATAACTTATACGAATTCGTTTCTTAGCTCCCCTTGCAGTTATATAATGTGTCTCAATTGTTCACCACGCAAAATGTGCTGTCATAACAACACAAGGAAAACCATCAATAACTTCATGCCATCACATGTCATCCTATATTGAAACTGAGTGGTATGATGCAATGCATCCAAATCCTCAACTAAACCTCTGCGCTTGGTTTAAAAACAACTTCAAAGCTTCTCTTCTCCTCAGGCGCTTGTCATTATCCAAATGCACAATGCAGCTCCATACATGGGCAGCAGCGCGCACACACTGACAGGCCGGCTATACGCCGGGCACCTCGTCCCGGCTCCCCAGCCGCACCTTGCACCCTGCATGTGAAAGGGGACAAAGACAAGAGCCCGCGGAAAGAAGCCGCTCCGCCGCGGCTGCCTTTGTGTGTCCGCGGGATTTCGGTGTCTTCATACCTCGTTAGTTGCGGCTCGTTAAAAAACAGCAGCACAAAACCGCGGCGGGGAGCCCAGTTTGACCAGTAGAGCTGACAGAATGGACTTCTGTTCAACACACTGATGACAAATATAAACGTTTTCAGTCAGCAGCTTTGGAGCGTGGAAATGAAAGAAGGGACACAGATGCAGCTGCAGCGACTAATAATAATAATAATCATAATATGAATAATCATAATAATCATAATTTGAAGATGGAGTTAGGGCCGTGATAATTAAAAAGAAATATGGCGTTTTAGATAGACTTTTTGAGTATAGGAATAATGGTGCAAGTAGGCCCATATGTCTGCCGAAAAACTTTCTCTGTGAGTAAATGAGTAATTACATTCACGACCAGCCTATCAAACCAGAGGTTTTTTTCCAAAATGCAAAGTGGCGAGTGAGTACATTTGGAAAGGGAGCATACAATAATAGCCTATATTACATCGTCATTTGGGTAAAATCTATTTTGACCCGCTTCACATCACCACTGGCTTTGATTTCTAAAAAAAGAAAGAAAATGTCGACGTAACCTACCGAACAACGTTCATACAGCAAAATGTAGGCCTGTTTCTTTACAGAGAAGGCGGCATACGCTGCAACAAGTGCCTGTGCTTTAAACATTGTTTATGGTCATGTTTTTGTGTTTTGTTTTTTTGTTTAATAGAGTGAGTGCAAGATGAAGGTCTATAAAACGCATTGGATTTAGATTTTTAGGTCTCGGAACATACGACCGTTTTATTTTTCGGAGACTAATAGTAAATAAAAAAATATTATTATTTGAAACGCTATCGTCGCTGTACTATACAGTAGCTAAATAACTAAAATAACTATGTTTTTTTTTTTAAATACCTTTGTAACTGAAAATGATTTAAAAAAAGGAAGGCAGCAGACACAGATGTGGCATAGTCAAAGTTTATTGAATGCATGTCATTATCCTTTTGCTAATAATAATACGACACAGAAGTAAAACGTAATGGCAATCTTTAAAAAAAATATATATATATATATCTGTGTTTATGTGGCTCAGGTGGTCCCACGCGCATTCAGACGTGTTTGTACACGTGCACGGCGCGTCTTCATCAGAACACTTGGGAGCGCTTTTCTTTCCTCTCAACACACAAAAGCGCACATTTCACGCCTGCATGTTCGCATGCCGGATGATGTAAATCGCTCTGAGTAATCGATGAATGGAGGCGTCATCAGTGCTATCTTAATTACAAAATTAATTAAGTCGAACTGTTTCTACTAAATGTATTTTCAACGGGATTTTTCACAAGTTCAGATGTAGGATAGAATTCCTTCCTGCATAAATCGATTGAATTGTGGTGTCATTAACAACTTGATTAGATTATGAGTCAAGTCCAACAGTTGTATTAAAATAGTTTTTAACAATCTGAGGACGAAATTAGAAAGCATATTAAGCTGAAGTTGTAAATAAGTACGAGAAATTTGGTCTGAAACGACACCAAACTGTGACCAAACGCCCTTCCCAAGTCGGTCATAGTAAAAAAATATATATAAAAAAATCACATATAAAACAATCAAGAGTATATACAGTTAATAATTTTTGCAGTTGCAAATACAACTGTACATTACTTTGTAAAATTATTTGTTTGACTAAAAACAGGTTTATCTTAAAAGATGACACTTTTGGTTAGTTCTGACACGTTACATTGTTTTGATGGTTTCTTCTACAGATAACATATTACATTCAACTGGCACAAGATGATTAAAAAGAGATAAAAAAAAGTTGCCATCTATAAGTGAAAGTGAGTATGTTTTTGGATCAGGTCCTCCAAATCTGTAGTTGTATCTATTCAAAACAATTGTATTTATTTATTCATTTATTTATTTATAAATAATCTTCAAATTCCCTTTTAAGGAGGTTCAACATGACAACTTTCAATTCCAGTCCCTGACAAGTGCATGTTGACAAGAGATGACGAAGGAAGAAATGAGAAGCTAAAGAAAGAATGAGTGGGCCTACCTTTTTGTGGCATTCTGGGAGAAGTAAACTTTTAATTCGCTTTGTTGTGCAACAGCTCCTTCTTCTGATTCTTCCCTCCAATTAGTTTCTCCTTGACTGAAGAGACAAGTGCAGAGAAAGACAGAGTATGGAGGAAAGCGGGTGGGAGGCGGGGAGGGGTGGTTGGTAGAGTGGGAGGGTACAGGGGCTGCTGAAGGAGGAGGAGGGGGTACGGAGAGGTGAGCAATAGCTAAGAGGGGGAGGGAACATTTAAAGCAGAATAGTGGCGAGTTCATTAGTGAGTGCTTCTGTGGCTGTCACATTTTGTATACACAAGGAGGGAGGGAGAGAGCAAGAGACAGTGATTCTCTCTCTCTCTCTCTCACCCACACACACACACACACACACACACACACTGTTGCAAATGGTTCTAATGTTGTTACATAACAGTGTTCCTCTGATTCCTTGTGGCTTTGTATTAAAGTTCTTACTTCGTTTACAGTATCAGAGAGGCAGGTTGAGTGTCATTTTAGCTCTATATTATTGGTGTGCTCCTGGAAATAGTTGAACTCGAATACTGCTGCATAGTACCATTCAACCAACAGGTTATAAAGGGCCCAAAATCCAGCTGAAGCCAAGACTTGACAAGAATCCTACCAGGACTTAAACGGCAAGTGAGTCAATGGCTAGCGCAATAAATCGGCGGCCAACTGAGACAAAGAGCCGCTGGAGTAGCCGGGGATGAGCGAAACTACGAACTACGAAGGCATTATTTGTACGATCCTGCTGAAAATGAAGCAGATGAAGAGGAGGATGGACTATTGAAGCGGAAAATGCCAACTCCCGGCCAATCGAAGCGGCTCTCCACTCATTCGGGCAAAATCTCCACTTGCAGATGATGTATATCTTCTACACATGATCGTTTATCCATGTGTGATGGGTGTGGATCCAAAGGTCACACAGGGTCATGTCCCCAAAATGACGCCAGAGGTGAATGAGCAAACAGAGAAGAAAAGAGAAAGAAACCAGGGTATTTAATTGAATATGTATGTGGTGAGGAAAGTGATGATCAGATTTTCACTAGTGTTGACTACAGTTATTGGTTAATGTGTGACATAATCCCATTTTTTATGAGATGAACGTAGTCCATAGGTGTGCCTTAGACCACCCTGAAAGGGGCAGTTTTGTTTTATTGGGGGGGGGGGGAGCAGTTAGTACTGACTGGCAGTCTAAGGCACACCTGTGCACTAATCATGGTGTCTAATCAGCATCTTGATATGGCACACCTGTGGGGTGGGATGGATGATCTCGGCAAAGGAGAAGTGCTCACTAACCCAGATTTAGACTGCTTGGTGAACAATATTTGAGAGAAATGGTGATATTGTGTACACAGAAGTTTTAGATCTTTGAGTTTATATCGTAAAAAAAGGTGTGAACTTGAAGGATGTGTCAAATACAAAGCAGAGGGATATAACCAAAAGATGGATGTCGATTATGAAGAGACATGTTCACCCACTGCAAACATGACTAGCGTTTATAGAGTGCTAATGCAAAAAGCAGTACAAGATAACCTGACACCATTTTGGAATGTACCAATTGACTGTGAAATTAACACTGAACAGCCAGTGGGCTATGAGATTAAATCAACCACATGATGATGAATTGGTGTGCAATTTACAAAAGTCACGTTACGTATTAAACCAGTCCAGGAATGCAAACAGAATGCCACTTGAATATGTGGAGAAAAACTAATGTTGTGCAAAAGCCAGCTGGTCATTGTGTTCACACAAAAGTAAACAATGGTTAGAAAGTCATCACAACAATCTGGATTGATGACTTGATCAATGAAAACATATTGGCAGTAGTGAAAGAAATGGTGACAGCAAAATTCCAGATGAAAGCCTTGTGTATGAAATAAGCGTATCAAAGCGTGTACAAATGACACCGAGAAAGCAAGTTGAATACTTTGAAAGGTTCTACACATGGATGACTGCAAACCAATTGAAACACCACGTGACCAAAACGTGACTATACTGAAGACACAGAAGCGATAACGTGTGACGTCAGGAAATAGACAAGCACTGTTGCCAACTCCCCAGTAAGGTGAATAACAATTGGCTGTCCTAAAAGTGGTTATATAATATAATAATAATACCTTTATTTAACCAGATAAAATCCCATTGAGATCAAGATCTCTTTTACAAGGGCGACCTGGCCAAGAGGTCAACAGCACACTTCATTAAAAGTAAGACTATACATACAATAAATGTAAATACATTTTACAAATGTATAAAATTGAGAAAAAAAAAGAACCCTAGCTTCACTCTAAGCTTGGAGACTAAACAAGCAACATGCGCTTCAAAAGAAAGATCACGGTCAAGAAGAAAACCAAGATACTTGTATTTAGAAACCAGCTCAATCGGACTTCCTTGTTGAGTTACAAGGGTTGGGATATTCTCTTGTAACTCACGTGTGTTAGAGAAGACCACGAGTTTAGTCTTTTCTGCTAAATGACATCATTGCCTAATTTTGCATGATTGGCCTATTGTATGTAATTGTAATGGGCGCTGTAGGAGAGAGGAATAACATTGCAGGAAAGGCAAAAAGTGAGTCAAAAACATCCTAAATATAAGAACCACAAATAGATTTTTTTTTCTGTTGGTTTGTTTTTTTAGTTTGCCTTTGAAATACGCTTCATGACTTAAATGACTGTGACCTGCATGGCAGCAAGTTAGAAACCGACCACTTGTGTATGAGCGTGTGTTAATGGGTGAATGTGAGGCTTTGTAAAGCCATATGGTGAAGATATATACAAAGCAGAGAAAATGTAAAAAAAAGAAAAAAGAAAATCATTACTTCAGTTTAAAAAAAAACAAACAGAAAAGTTCTATCTCATCAACGCCAATTTTTATATAATCGTAGGTCTAGTAGGCCAAATCACTATATTCCATGGTTGGAGCCGCCATCTTCCTGCTATGGATGCCCGAAAGACAACTTTGCAAACGTAGCTAGCCTTGGTGGAGCTTGCATCGAATGTTGGACCCAAATGGGTTGACCGCCGCTTACCTCCCACAGCTGGGGCCTGCAGGTGGTCGTCGCTGAGTCCCATGATTCGGGCTCCTTGTCACTTCTGCTTTGCTCCCGCAAGCTTTTAAAAAAACGTCTTTTTTTTTTTTACTAGATTCTCCCGCTAGCCGCTCTTGTTAGCCACTGTAGCCTCTGTTTCTGACGAACTCCCGCTAGCTGCTTTTGTTAGCTACTTTAGCTAATTCCGACTCGCTCTGTCTTTTGGCGTCGCTCATCGGCCTCCACATCGGCTGCCAAGTTGCCGTCGCTTGCTGAGATACTCGTTCGCTCATGCTAAATAAGAATTGGTGGCAGGCATGCAAAGTGCGGTCTCTTCGAGCCACCGTAGTATGCGTGCTTTGAAATGAATGCACGTCGGCTGTATGCTATGTTATAGCGACATCTAGTGGTCAACTATTACTGTCACTTTAAATGCTTTGTCTACAAAAAAAAGAGGTTTTGGAAAAAATCACCAAATTTAGCAAGAAAGTCATTAAATTGGCAATTGCACATGACCTGATTTGAGTTTTGTAGTAAATTAGCACAATATTTCAATACACCAACAACAACAAAACTGTGGCTCTACTGTAAAACCCAAGTTATGCGATTTCATGGCAACAAACTGACAACATTTTAAGTTGGGCAATTCAACGTAATATTTTAAATTTTGCTTTTGAGTAGAGACTTGCTTTCTTTGATGTGCTGTTGCTATAAATGCCAATTTGTAATTTACAATGTTCCAACTTAAAGGGGATAGTGTAAATTGTTTTTTGTGTCATCTAGTGGTGAACTAATAATAAATTCATTTTAAAAACCATCGGCGGAACCCAAACATCAGAAGGATTATATCAAACTCTCCTGTTGCCCAGCAAAACTGTCCTGGCATGAAAAGGCTGACAGATCCAGCACGATGCATAAATATCCGAACTAGAACGTGGGGATAGTGCACTGTAATTGATTATTCAGGCACGGGGAGAACATGCAAACTACACACGGGAAGGCTGGAGGCCAGATTTGAACCCACTCATTTGCGGTGGATGTGCTAACCCGGGGGTGCTGAAGTTCGGTCCTTGAGAGCCCTTATCCAGCCTGCTTTCCATGTTTCCCTCCTGCAGCACGGCTGAATCTAATGATCAGCAAGCTTTGCAGAAGCCTGATAACGATGCTGATCATGAATCAGGTGTGTTAGTGGAGAGAAACATAGAAAGCAGGGAGGCGTCATCTGGCGCCTCTATTTGCGGAGGTTCTCTTGAGCCTGGCCATTAGAAAACTTTATTAGGATGTATGCAAGCTTTTTGTGATTTTGTTTGTTTGTTATTTTAACATGAATTGGTTGGGAAATTAAGCTTGAGAGTACACTGCAAAAGAACATGCATCCAAATATGTGACTTTTGCTCTTGAGCTCAGTATTTGCCTGGAATTTGATTAGCAACGTTTTAACCCGAAACAGTTCTGTATCTTGCAGAAAAAGCAGAACAAGAAAGCAGAAAAAGCTTCATCTGTGATTTAGGACTATATCGTTTTTTAACCTTATCACTTGGCATTTATTTTGCGGTGGTGGATCTCATTTTTATGCAAAGATTTATTATTAGTTCTTAACCATTTAAATGAAAGAAATGTAATTTCCAGACCAAACAAAATGATTCCCTTGCTTTGAGTATATAGCACCCTCTCTAGCTCCACAAAACTGTTTCATTAACTTCATTGAATTAATTTAAAATTGAATATCTAATTGGGAAGTCACTGTGCTATCAATGGGTAAATGCATGGGCATTTACAGCACGCGTGTGACCAGCAAATACATTTTAATTTCATTGTTCTCGGATGTTTATTAGTGGGTGAAAGTCACATTAACCTTTCCATCGGCCCTGACATTTCCTTTCCTCCTAAATGGAGAATTAAAGACCATTGGAAAGTCATTAGTGAAATTTACTCCCTCTGTTGGCTGGCCAGCCATTAAAGAGTCTCGAAGACCTACTGCACAGTTAAAAATCTTATGCCAAGTAACTTTTTATTTGTTGAAATAAGCACAGAGCGTTGAAAAACACTTAATGGATTATTTAAGCGTTTGCTTTTAGTCCATAATTATTTGTCATTACACACCACCGCAATAGACTGATATTGACAAAACAAGATTGGTGAAGCGCACGACGTGGCCACAACTGTTTGGAGAATGGAAAAAGGTGCATATTATTAGCCCTGAAAGTTGCTTGCTTGCACTATTGTACTGCAATCCTGGTTTTCAAGTTACTTTTCACTTTTGTATACACTGCTTATATCTTTTCGCCACCACTAGGCCTGAAGCCCCCTAAATACAGTAGCCTATATATATTATATATTTTTAATAGGGGTGTCGGGTGTGAGTAAAATGTTTAATGGTAATCACCAATTGTATATCTGTTCTAAATGTACAATAGAATGTACAAAAAGTTTTCATACTCTTGTTAAGTGGGAAAAAAATGTTAAACTAATAGAAATATGGCCGTATCTTTCATTGATTTAATAATTTCATATAAATTCATAAAATTGAGTTCAAATTAAAAAATATCAAGTGTGATAGGGATTTGTGTTGAGGTCATTTTTCTGCCACTAGAAGGCATAATTGCATTTGAAAGATGTGACGGCTCAGTGCATTTTTCTTTTCATATTATAGTTTTTTCCAATTGCTAAAACACAATTTTGCAAGCTAGGCTGGTTTTATCAAAATACTTAACACAAATCCCTCACATATCCTGCAAAATGAAGCACTGCAACCAAAAGTACAAACTTTTGTACCAAGTGGCACGCACGTCATTCATATGACCAGATTTATGTCTAATCAACTACACACTGTTGGGCATAATGCAAAGCACTCTCATCTTTAGTATGCTTTGCCATAATACTAAAATAGTTGAAATTGTAGAATATTCTTCAGATTGTTCACATGAACAGGAATATTTGAAGAAACACACATGCTGTTAAAACTTTTTAACAATTTAGATTTTTTATTTTATTTTTTCACCAAGTCAGTGCAACATATGCACAACATATGTTTACATTGGAGTGAACAAATATATGCTCACGAAACAGTAAAATGAAAAAGAAAAATGCAGGAAAAAATATACATTTAAAAAAGAGAGGCATCAAAAATTAGGCAGCCTCTCGCTTTGTCAGCCCATGGTTGATGACATGATCATATCTGATTTCATTTGTTGTCTTCTTTGGCCATGAACTCCTCTACCAGCTCTACCCCAAACTCTCACTTTTCTTAAAGAATCAACATGAATTGTGCTTCATTCAAATAACAAAATAAAACAGTGATACAATAGTAAAGTGCAACAGTTTTTCCCAGAGTTCCCAGATGTAAGGATGCCCAGAGTATGCAAAAAAAGTAACCAGAGCAAAGGATGGCTATTTTGAAGAATCTACAATATAAAACAAGTTTTCAGTTATTTCACTTTTTTTGTTTTTTGTTTAATACTGTAGTGGACCAAACATGGACAAGGCCATAGGCACTTCAAAAAAAGATTCCATTTAATCAAATCAGAGCAAAAAGATTTAACAACAATTCCAAGATCAAATAGTTGTGGGCCCAATTTAAAAGACATCAACTTAACATAACACAACTCAAACTGGACTGACCATCAGACAAACAACTCATTGAACTCAGGTGGATTAAATAGGGGTGGACCAACCTAAATGAACACAAGAGAGAGGTATGACTACAAATCAAACCAAATGACCAACTTAATTCTATAGGAAAAATTAACAAAAATATATATCAACACTAACGAGTGAAAACTAAATTGCATTTAAACCAAAATCAAAAATTCAAATACTCCAAACAAATCATTAAACAAATACATTCAGTATTGTCACTCCAGTCTTGAACAATGGCAGGTGCCAGATCTTCACTCCTCTCACCTTCCAGCCTCGTTGCTTCCCAAGAACAAATGCAGTAAATATACAAATATGAACTAAAGTGTTCACCCCTTAGAAATTATGTATCCAAAAAAAACTACTTAATTAATTAAATATTAAATAAAAGTTAAATTAACTGAAAATATTAAATCCTTTTGTAATTAAGATAAAGCTAATTCAAACAATACTGACATAAGATGGTGGTGGTAAGAGTATCCACCACAGTACATAATTCCACATCAGTTCATACATAGTTTTTAGGGGTGTGAAAAAAAAACAAATCTCATAAGAATCGCGATTCTCATTTAGTATGATTCAGAATCGATTTGAAATGTCCCAAAATCTATTTTAAATTATTTTTTACTGTCTTCACTTTGTAAGTGTGCCTTTATTTGGGAGCGCCGTTCATGTTGTACCCGATTTGGCCACTTAGGGGCAGTGTGGTTCCACGCGGTCTGATACACTGTTAAGTTGTAGCCACATTAGAGAGTAGAAGGAAAAAAAAATAAAAATTGTTGCAGTGTGGAGCTGTTCTTTTGAGTGATAAAAGTGCTGTGAGTAACGCACTACTGACTGTCAGACTGGAGCAGATCATTACAATTCCTTGAACATCTATAAATTGAAGCAAAAATTGTCAATCAAATCATTTTGAACCAAAAATCATTCTTAATCGAAACTAAATCGAATCGCACACCCACAAATCGGAATCGAATCGTGAGACATTTAAAGATTCCCACCCCTAATAGTTTTGATGCCTTCAGTGAGAATCTACAAAGTAACCAGCCATGAGAATAAAGCAAATGCATTGAATAAGAAAGGGTGTCCAAACCTATGACTTGCACTGCATATTCAATATTAAAGTTATTAAACTGCGCAAAAGTCAAAACTTGGTTGATTCAACATCGATTCAACATATGTTCGAGCCATTTTCAAAAGTGGTGCTTCCTTGCTTTGGCTTGTGCAAAAACAGTTATTAGGCTATATGCTCACGATTCAGTGATCTCACTCTGTACTCGATTGAAATTAAAGCCAGCCCTGAAAGTCTCTCCTAAGCCTAACGCAGTCATAAACAACTCTTACTTAGTCACCACTGTCTTGTTTTTTGTTTTTTCACTCCCAGATGGATAGCTCCTCTTCATCTTGACAGTCTTGTCAGAGAATCTCCTGTCACCCTATTTGTTTACACTAGCGTACACACGCTGTGACTCTGATGAGTAACAAGTGGGGGAGGGGCGAGTTTGGCTCGCGGGGTCCCTTTAGGGAATTTGAGACGGTCAATTGTCATTGCACCTTGGCACTCCTAATGTGAAAGAATACGAAACGCGGTTTGTGTGAAATCTGTTGGCCCTCTGGGGGGCCCCAAGCAATTGCCTGGTTTGCCTAATGGCAAGCTACGCCTCTGCTCAGCGGCATACCAGGAAGTCACATAGATGCTTATTCCGTTGGTTTGGCACAACTTCTAGTATGAACCTGAACCGCCGTTTTTGTTTACATAGAACTCTTTGCACAAGTGCACTTTATGTCCAAAAAAGCATATTCTGCCAATATTTTCTGCAAGAAGCACACACATTATTACAATTCAATCAAGCATTAATTTAAAGTATTTTTTTATTTTTATTAATTCCACTAGTAAAAAACAGTGCAAAAAGTTGAATCTCTTTTACTTGAAGTTATTTACAATTCCCTTAAGATGTCTTCTATCAGACATTTTTCTAACACTCCCTGAGCTATCAAACATGCTCAAAATGAGTTTTATTTGGGGGGGAAACAGAACAAAAAACAGAAGGAAAACAATCAGCCATGATGCCATGCAAACCCACTCCTAAGAAAAAAAGGAAAACATTTTTAAGGTTCTATCTGTAATTAGTCTAATCTAATTGAAATCAACGTTGAATCTTCAAGGTGCAACCGATGTTTCTATTCTAAAAATAGCTCACCCATGATGCGATGTTGTGATTTTCTAGGAATGTTCCAGAAGTGATCATTTGATTTTGTAAATACTGGCAGAGATTTACAGAAATACAAAATTATTATGAGAAATTATTAACGTGACCAGTATCTTCACATTACCATTAATTATGCAATATTATACGCGCATTACATTACAAAGAACACAAAATACATCCAAGGGAAAGTTAATGTTTGTCATTGTCAAATTAAAATGATGGGTCTCCAAATTGTGTGAGCTATAAATTTTTTGGTTGACATTAAGTATCATTTTGAGTTGTTTTCCCCCCAGAAAAAAAAACAAAAAAAACCCACCCTTATTCACACACAAATACAAAATACACTAAAAGATTTGGATTGAAGTAAACACAACAAAAAGAGCCAATGAATGAAAAAACTAACAAAAGAATAACTTTATTTTTTACCTGTAAAAATACAAAGTAACTTTGTTGAAAAAGTTCCACAAGATGAATTATTCTAAACAGTTATGTCGCCTACAGTCAATGTCCAACAACACAAGGTGCATGTGCATGCGGTTGAACACTTGATTCGAAGCACTTTAAATGTACAGCTGTTTGCCCCTTGCAGACACAACACACTTTACAGTAAAAAAAAAAAGAAAAAGAAAAAAAAAAGCTACTTTACAAATGAATTGATTATCAATATTGTCTCACAGCAATGAGCTCTAGATTGGGTGAAAGATCAACTCAGTTGATTTTGCATCATGTACACCAAGCCATAAAAAGACTAAACTGCCTGTACTGTGTAAGTCCACAATGTATCAAACGTCATGGAAAGTCAACTGGAATAGATTCAAGCTACAAGACACGAGTTATTGCCTTGTCAATATTTGTGCTATTGAGTATACTTGTGCTTCTTTTGCTTTAAAACAAAACTGCAATGGACAATACAAAGCGGTAGCATGCAATTTCAGACAACTGTGAAACTCGAATCAAATTGTTAATTATCCCTTCAAGAAGTTCATTGCGAACTAATGTTGTAGGTACAATATACAGTATTAAGAATCCTAATTAAAAAGGTTTAATGCAATGCCACAGCATAATATGCAAGACAGCATAATACAATGCGTTCTGAGAGGATTTTTGTAAACGGAATTGTTTGCAGGTCATTACTGCTATCTATAAGGGTTAACAGTATCAGTGGCTGAAGGCTAAGTGCTGTCCAAACAGCGGCAGTGGTGTTAGCCAGTTAGCGGCGGGGGCTAATTTAGGCTGCCTGTCAATGGAGTCTAACAACACTTAACATTGCTAAATGTCTGCAAACCAATCACCGCCAAAATTCAGATATACATATTCCTACTGTTGTCTATTTCAACCTGTAAAAATATAAAAGCAACAATGACAAAAGTCAGGCTTTTGAGTGAAAAAGTGGTCCCCTCTTCCAACCAAATTGCCATTATTAAAATGTGTTGAATGTAGTCATAAAAAAATCATTAAAGGGGAAATCAACCCCCCAAAAAACCCTTGACAATAATATGGATAATATAAATACGGTGTTCTGGTTAATAATGAGTTAGTGGAATATGGGTTAAGCAGCAAAATCCAGCAGTTTTTGACAATATCAAAAGGCGGCCATTTTGCCACTTGCTAGTGAAAATGACATCACTGTTGAGCTGTGATTGGTCGCTGCCTATGCCCGGCGCATTTGTGATGCCATCTTTTTTTTCCTTTTTCCTGTGATGCCATCTTCAGTCAACAGCAAATGGCAAAATGGTCGCCCCGAGATGGAATGTCATGTTTGGACTAGTGAAGTCACATATAACATATTGTCAAGAAAGGTTTAAGGTCGACTTCCCCTTAAAATTAGTTTTTCAGGGGGTGAATTTTAGAGCCAACATCCTTTTTTAAATACTATTATATAAGTGCCAATATTATATTCAGCCAATCAAATGTCCCTTTAAAGTGTGCTATGTTGTTTTCTTGGAATTAAATGACATTTACAAGTTTTGTAGTGTTTGGTGCTTAATGATCCTCCCAGTCTTAATTTTGACACTGGTTGAAGGGGGTTTATGTCTATTATTCCCAGATTTCACTATACGTGGCAGGGTTCTGTCCCTATCAACCACGGACAGCGGTGGTTCACTGTACAATATTATTGAAAGGAAATAGTATCAGTTGTCCATTTGGCTTGAGCCCTGCATAGTCATCCTTTGGCCTCGCTGATCTAGTCTTTTAAATAGTGTCAAGTGCAGCTTTATACAGTATACAATGATAATGCGGTTGTCTGTGTAGGTTGAAATTGTTTACTGTCTGTTGCAATCAGAATCTGGTCGCAGGATTGTTTTTTTTTTCCTCCAGCCAGCATAGACGCTCCTAGAATAGACACAAATAGAAAAAGGGACTGTCACAAGGATGGAGGCTGATCTTTTCATAGCTGATCAAACCAGACCTCAACGATCCAGTACATGTGTATATGACTTAAAGGCATTTTTGACTCAGATTTTTTGGTAAAGTCTTGATTTGTACGAGTTCCGAGACGTTCGAACTCCGAGGTTCCACTGTATAACCAGACACCCACATTATCCCGATACACCCAAATTCACCTACCTCTGTATTATTTATTTTTAAGAATATTCCAAACAGTTGAAATAAGCAATTTTAATGTTTTGCTAGCTTTCTGATGGGGTTGTTTGGATTTTTCAGCCTAATGACAGCATTCGTCACTCACAGTGTTCCAGATGCAAATACCGCATTTGAAATGAACTCTTGATCATTAATCTGCCCGGATAATAAGAGAATACACGGCCATGGAACAACTGAACAATTTGTTCCATTACTTCTGTTCCAAAAACTAAGCAAAAAAAAGCCCCCAAAAAACATGGTACATTTAATTTAAAATGCTAGTAATAAGACTTTATCTACATTTTGGCAGTCTTATTTTTTTGGTCCCACTTTTTTTTTTCATGCAAATACACAGCGTCACACAAATTTATAGGTAGAACAGCCTGTGATAAATGTTGACATCTAGTATAATAATTGATATTACCTGTTGACATTTTACACTGGGCAGTGTTTTGCCCAGTGTTTGTGATTAGCAAGGCTAACAGTGTAAAAAAAAGTTTTTCCAACTTTCTGGGCTATCAGGTCTTCCATATAGGTAGTGCTTCGATATGAAATATTCATTTGATGTAAAAAGAAACACGCTTTACAATCTATTAAATGTACTGCAATTAAGATTTTTAATCTGTGTTTTGATAAATAAATCATTACCACAAAAACAATGAGGCAAACGTACTGTATCTACTGAGAATAATGGGCCAGGCCCATGCATTGGATATTTTGTGTGTGTGTTTGAACTGCCAAGAAATGTAGACAAAACAGAGCTCAAGACAAATAAGTGCACCTGCCTTGAAAATAAATAACCTATAAATTTATTTCTTTATGAAACACATTTCCAGAATTTTAATTATGACTGCATTTAGCTCTGAATTATTTGTCTTTAATAATCTGCAGCTGTTGTGAAAGTGCTATATAAATAAAAATGTTTTGAGTAAAACGTATTGTGGTTTGAGAATCATTGGAGTGCACTGCACTTGATTTTTACCACATCTACACCCACGCACACACACACACGCACGTTTCGCACGCACACAATGCTCAATGCACATTCGAGTATTTTTATTTTTTTTTTCAATAGTAGTATTCTATGTCACAGAAAATATCGATTGTGAAAGGAAACTTGGGAAAACAAAATGTGTTTGTTTTTATATTGAGAGTTGTTATGTTAAAGTATTCCAAAGTATGGAATACATACACAAGTGGGAGACAAAGCATTAAGACAAAAATGCTTTTAAAACTATGTACTCAAGTACAAGCTGCACTTACACAGAATAAATTTTTAAAGACGCGTGGGCAAAAAAAAAGAAAAGAAAAACTAATGCAAGAGACTGAGCTGCATATGGGTATTACGGGCCCCATCTCATAAGAAAGCTATGCTTTCTAATAAACAAAACTCAAAACAAACCTTAACGACATACAGTAACTGGTCTTCATGCACTCTTTCATTAAAGAAAGCGGTCCCAAAAAGACCTAAACCAAAATTGACCCTTAATTTGAGCGTAGTGGAATCGACAGCAAGATTTGCTGCTTGAGCAACATTCTGACAGAGACGCCTGCCACAGTTTGGCTTTAGCAACAGGTGCTTGTACTCAACCGGCAGGTAAACGAGGTCTTTACAAGAAGCCCCAAACTCTGGCAGGGGTTTTACTTTCTTGACCTGGTTTTTCCATCTCTGCATTCTGAACACACAATCATCACTCCTGGTGATGTGTCATTGTGTGAACAAGCTGTCACTTTTTCCTCTCATAGCAATCCCTTTTTTCTGGGGGGGTTAAAATTGAGATTTTTGCAGGAAATCTCAAGGACAAATATTAGTGTGAGGATATGCACGTGGACAAAATTGTTGGTAGCACCTATTAATGAAAGAAAACCCTACAGCGGACACAAAAACACCTTGAATGTGACAAAAGTAATAATACATTTAAAAATAGTAAGAATTAATCAGAAATAATCCATTGTTTTTGAAGTGTAGTTCAACTGAATTAAAAACAGACACATTTGTGAAACAGGCCTGAACAAAAATGATGGATTTGAGGGCCACTCCAGAGTAGTCCAATGGTTTGCTGTTAGTCATTGTTGGGTGTGTTTCGCTGTGTGTTTGGGATCATTATCCTGTCGCAAGACCCATGACCTGCTACTGAGACCAAACCTTCGAGTTCTCTGTAGTCTAGAATTTCTTGATAGTCCTGAGATTTCATTGTACCCTGGCTTGTAGACACCCTGTGCCAAATATAGCAAAACAATCCCACAACATAATAGAGCCATCACAGGAATTTTCTTAGTATGTTTCATTTGTAAACATGGAGCTGATGCTCATTGCCAAAAAGGTTGTAGTTGTGTCTCATCTGTCCATAGGACATTCTCCTCAGGCCGAATGGTTTTCATTTTCAACAGTGGCGTCTTTCTTGTTCCTCTGCAATTAGTCCACTTTGGCTCAAACAACGATGGATGGTGCGATCTATCACTAATGTACTTTGACCCTGAATTTCTTTGGAGATTGGGCTCTTTTGCTACCATTGCTATTAGCCGCCTCTTCAATTTATCATCAATTTTCTTCCTGCGACCACACCCAAGAAGGGTGGCTGCAGTCCAGTTCATCTTATTTCTGAATAATATGGGCACAGAAACATGAAGCTGCTTGAAGAGGGTCCTATAGGCTTTAACTTGAATGTGCTTGCCATAATTGTTTCCTAATTTCCTGAGACACCTCTCTTCTTTGTCTTCTGGTCCATGTTTATTGTGGTACACATAATTTCAACAAACACAGTGACTGCTTTATCAAGGCCGACTGACTGATACAAGTTTGAAATTTTTGACAAACCTGGTTGAATATGCCCCTAAGGTCAAATTATTTTTAGCCTTTCTTGGGTACCAACACTTTTAGAGTTATTTGAACACTGGGTTTTTCTTTCATTAACAGAAAGATACCAGCAATTTTGGTCACATGTGCACCGAATCTACTAAATTAAGGATTACCACCAAATTCCACAAGGAAAAAAAAAATCTATATATTTTTTTGTTTTTCTTCTAGGGATGTCCCAATCACACTTTTTGGGACCCGAGTCCGGGTCACCTTATTTTGAGATCGGCCGATTCAGAGTCCCGATCCAATACCTCGGCATTTTATTAAACATGAATAGAAAAGAAAACCTTTATTGTCATTGTATGCTGCAGATACAACAGAATTGGAGATATGAAAACTTATATTAAACACTAGTAACCAGTAACAATAAAATAATGATGACAAGAATAAATACTGTCCAGATCAATGTTCTCAGGGCTCAAGAATTTGTCGATTCCTGTGACAGGAGCGGCTCATTCGGCCAGCCGGGAGCCAATCAACACTTAACAGATTAGGTAAAGGGTGTATTGAGCGCCGCAGACACGTTCTGATGGTGGAGAATGATGTCCCAGTACTACCTTCTTCCCTTTGTAGTACAGGTACTACTAGTAAACGTGTTAAAATGAAAGCCGAGTTCAATCAAACACACACCAGGATCTTGGCTAGACAAGCTATCCCTTAGTTTTTAAAAAGTAACAACGCTTGATGAAATTTCGACCTCGAAAAGTACCAGCACCAACATATTCAATATACTGATTATACAATCCCACATCAACCTGTGTTATTTTTCCACCAGATGGCATCCCAATAGATTGGTACAAACTGACACTGGAAAGTCGTACTCTCCCAACCGTTCCACTGGAAATGCTTGAATGAGTTAAACCATGGATGGGCAACTCGCAGTCTTTCATGCTATTGATGTTTTCCTCCAAAAAAGCTGATTCAAATGATCAGCAAGCTCTGAAGAAACCTGATAATGATCCTGATCATTTAAATCAGGTGTGGTGGAGGAGGAAAACATAAAAAATATGCAGTAGTGCAGCCATCGAGGACCGGACTTCTCTATACCCTTGGTCTATACCAGGGGTCTGCAACATATGGCTCTTTTGTCCCTTTCCCGTGACTCTCTGTAGATCTCTAAAACAAGTAGTAGAAATTAATATTTTTGTACATATTTATTTTAATTTTTACTAGATTATTAATGAATTAATTATTTAGATTTAAAAAAATTAATAAATAAATATTTAAAAAATGTCAAAGAGTCCATAATTTTAAATTAGAAAAAGAGACAAAAGGCAGATGAAAACGTTTTCAAAATGACATAAGAATGTCCAAAAACAAAAGAAAGGCCAAAAAAACATAAAATGTACATAAAATAGCCCCAAAAAGTCAGAAAATTTAAAAATGTTTTTAAAAGAGCAGAAAATAACACATTTAAAAGGTATGTTGAAACACAAAAGAAGAAAATCACAAAAATTACCATTAAAAGTCCCAAAAATTGTAAAAAATATTTTTTTAAAGGCAGAAAAGTGATTTAAGAAAAGGCAGGAAAGAAAACATTTAAAAAGTGACCATAAAATGTCCCAAAATAAAAGAAGAAACTTCCCAGATTACCATAAAATGTCCACAAAATTGCCAAAAAACGTCAAATTTGAGTATGAAAAATTACAAAAACAAATCCAAAAACGTAAGACAGAAGGTAGAAGAAAATTAATCTCTACGAATTGGGCCCTCAGTACATTTGACTATCACTAACAACACTGTTTCCTTCATCACAATCTTCAAATGTTTTGTGTCTCAAAACAGAATTTTGGTTGTTTATTTGGCCTAAAATGGCGCTTTTGACAGTAAAGGTTGCCGACACCCATGCATGTACTAAGATGTGCAGTGTGCACAATCATATGTACAAGTGTAGTACTAGATCGTGAGCACTTTATCTTGGAATGAATGGATTTTTTTTTTTTTTTTAGCTAAACAGTGAAACAGCAACAAATTACCAAAATAACGATGAACAGTCATTGAGAATTTACCTCATAATGTATTCCACTTAGGCAGGTAGGTGCTTCCACGTGCTGACAAAGGCGGTGGGGATGAGTGAATAAGGCACAGTGGTGATGGAGTTCCAGCTGTCAGATGTTGGATCATAACAATCCAGTGTTTTACACCTTTGTGTTCCAAAGTAACCTCCAACCACGTACAGTTTATTTCCAGAGGCCACAGCATGGCAACTCATCCGTTTGGATGTCATGTCACCCACACGACTCCACTGATTGGTTTCACAGTCAAACCGATAAGCAGAGGCGGCTGTGAATTCTGTGTCACCACCCATGATGAAGATCTGACTCCCCAAGACTGCAGCTGCTGTGTAACGCCAAGGTTGCGGGCATTCAGCTGCAATATTCCAGCGGTTCCCAACAGGGTCATAGCATTGGACCTGGAAACAGAAGACAAGAGAATGGCTGAGTTCAGGCAGGTTTTGAAACAGAAAATGCTGTTAGCATTATCAACCTGGACCAACCTTAGAGGCCTTTTCTCTGTGTATACTGGTGCCCCCAAAAACAAACAGTTTTAATTTGGCACTGACCACGGCTGCATTACTGACACCATCTCTTAAGGGAGCCATCATAGTCCACTTGTTACTGACAGGGTCATACCGCTCAACCTGGGAAAATATTACAAAACAATCTAGTTTACTACAGAATTGTCTTTGGCAAGATTAAAAAAGTATTATGGTCAAATACGTCGTTCTCTTACCTGTTTTAAAGAGACGGATGGAGAGGCAGGATAAACAAAGGCAATGGCTGTGTGACCTCCAACCACATACAAGCTGTTCTCCAATTCAGCTGAACCATGACCAAATCTGATTTGTGCGAGTGAAAAAAAAAAAACACTAAGTGAGATGTGTGTATTGTGTCTATGAAGAGCAACTGCTTAAATGTTTTGCTCAGTGAAGGCAATAAAGAATGTTAATGCTATTTGATTTTTAATGATTAATGCCTTGTGTTTTTGATACAAGTTGAGCTCATTTTAAATTTAAATGTATATTTTTGTTTGAAATACAGTGCATGGAAAATGTTCCTGGACAAGAAAATAGTTTGCTGTAGTGCACAATGTCTCTCCATTTGTATTAATAATTGCTCTTTATTCAAGCAAATAATATTCACATATTGAATATATGTGAACATTTGATTATCCAATAGAATTTTCAGAAGGATACTAATATTCAATAACTGCAGCGCTACAGCTATCCTGTTATATTGTCATGGATTAACGTGGAAAAATTGCTCCTCAAAATAACAACGTTGCTCCTCAATGACGATATTGAGCAGCAATAATGTTCCACAAAAAATAATAATAATTGAGCCATGAAAATGACTTAGTGAAAGCAACATATTTTCACATTATGTACATTACAGCTCCTGTCCCCCTCTTGGATTAAGCAGTATGCTCCAATATCCTCAAATGCATTTATTATGACAGACCTTGCTATTAGCATGGGTGCTCCTTTCGACCATTCTTCATGAACTGTGTCATAGATCCAGACGTCTTTTGACACTCCATTTTCTGACCCTCTTCCTCCTGTCACATAAACCTTACAGCCAATGGCACACGCACTGAATTCTTTTCTTGGGCTGGGAAGGTCTGCCTTTGGTATGATCTCCTTGGCTTTGTGGTCAACCTTAATATGGATGAATCATAAAGACAATCAGAAACAAAAACAACAAAACGAGGATGTAATTGCATATGCAATTGTTGTTTCACTCCTGATATTAGTTTGCACGTAAAACAAATAACTGGGACTGGTCTGGTTTTGAATATGGCAGCTCTATGGCTGATTATATTTGTAATTTAAATTATACAAATGGTGTAATTTGCTGTCTTCTATGCACCACCAATGTACAGTAACAAACTGGTGATCGTTGAGAATGGATGGATGGATGAAATAAATTTAGGCAATGACAATGATCAGTACTGTACTGTATATGAATTCAACATGAACATTTAGTCATAAATTTGTAACTATAAAATGCAAACAGCTATGCATACAGTGGTGCATTAAGATATGATTAACCCGACTCATTAGTTTTTTGGTATACGAGCCATCATTCTGTGTTTTGTTTTTTGCTTTGACTTGCAAGCGCAAATTTGAGATTCAAGCACTGAATGGTAACTCACTTCACCAACAGTGTTAATTTTGACAATACATTTTAATTTAGTTTTTGTTATAGTCTTTTGACTAAAATTATTTAAAGTTTTTGTCACAATCTAGTCATCTGATTGTATATTAGTATTTAATCAAATTTTAGTCGACGAATAAAAGAGCAATTTTAGTCGACTAAATTGACAGTTTAGTCGATAATTTTCCTTCAGCATACATTTCAACTTCTATACAGAAAACTATAACACACCTATTTGGAACTGTAGTTTAACACGCAAGACACATTTAATACATCGGTGTCTATTAATTGTTTCAATGAAACATGTTGAACTGACAATAATTTAACGTGAATTTGCATAATGGCTTGAGATTAATCTTACAGCTGCACAATGAATGTAAACAAGTGCAGTGAACACTGAACAGTTTCAGAGTTTTTTTTCTCCAACCCGCATTTCATTCCTTCTGATTGGATTGTGTTCATTTTCGTCACTGTGTTGTTTTCATTTTAATTTTAGTCATTGACAAAATTGTCAATCAATTTTAGTTATTGTTATCACCTCAATGAATGGCTTCTATTTTAGTTTGTCAGAAAACTATTTTGTGACAAAAATTACGAAAAATTTTCGTCAACGAAATGATCATTGCTTCACAATAAGCAGCAGTTTTGTAAATAGTGAAATACTAATCAAAAAAGAGACTTCAAGCTGTTTAATGCCCACAATTACACATTAAAGACTTACACACTGAATTACACAGTGTACTTAAAACAACCGAACAACATTGCCTGAAGAATGTCAGCTAGCTTAATGCCAACATAATGGAAAATGCCATTGGCATGCTAATTTTAGCATTGATAGTCACAATTTTACAACCTTTGTGCAATATTTTAATACAGACAGTGAGTTAACAGATAATAAACAGAAAACGCAAAGGCATATATATTTTTTTATCCTCGACAAAAATGACTAATGTTATAGCAGCTTACTCTGCAACTTGTAATAGAAGTAGAAGTAGTAGTTATTCTTCTTCAAATGCCTCTGCAAGACTATTATATGGCACCTGATGACCAAGGCGGGCACACCAGAAGGAGCAGCCCAATTAAATGAATTGCAGCATTGAATCTTGATGCACAAACAGTTAATTCTTTACATTCTATTTAATTAGGTTATGACACAATTTTAGAAACTACAATACTATAGAATACTATTTTCCTTATTTAAAAAAAAAAAAACATTTGGGATTGGAGGGATTAAAAGTATTTCTGTTGTATTCCCATTTTATGGGAGAAAGATGATTTGAGATGAGTGTTTTCAGTTACAAACCTGGTCATGAAACAAATTAAATTCCTATCTAAAGCACCACTATTTGATCAGCATTTTTTTTCCTGACAACTTAAGTCCAAGTTTAGCTTTCAGTAAAAGTCAAACGTGTGTCTATGTGCAACTCACAAGTACTATGTCGTGGCACGCTGTGCATTTGACATTTTACCTGATATATCTTATCACACATAAAAGTTTGGCCTCCCAATATCAGCAGCGTGTGCCCTGCCTTGCGCGGTCGAGCACATGGACTTGTCACAACTCCATCATTTTGAAGAATTCGTTTTTTACATTGCATTGCCTCTTCTACAATGACCCTGTAAACAGCAAACCATTCAGCAGGATTTAAGAACAATTATGTTTTTAAATGCCACATTGGGAGAAAAAAACACCAACTGAATCGAGGGTTTAACATAAATACATCAACATAAGGTACCTGCTCTTCTTGTCAGCCATTACAAGCTCTTCACATGCAACAGCCTCCAGGAGACATTCAGAGGGGAGAAGAGCCAGCCTTATGGCCCCAAGCAGCTCTGGTAAATGGTGACGTCGATTATCCAAGTCATTTCGAACCCATCGCATCACAGAGTTAAACACGATCTATAAATAACAGAAGTAAAACGGACAAACAGTAAAAATAACTTATAATTACATTTCATTGGTATAAGTTATGTAACATTAGCTAATACAGCCGTGTGTGGCTCCCTAGAACAACGCTACGGTTTTATGAATTCGGGCATAGGAGTTTACTCTTAGCAGTTCTTCCAATTGTGTACACCTTACTTAGTCAAGTTGGATGATTATTGGATGCCAAACAATTTGTAAGATTTACTAAAATATATTATCATGGCTTACTTTTTTTAAAAAGTGTTTTTTTTATATAATTGTAATTTCTCTCCCACACCAACAGTTCTGTTCCATCAATTGATATCATATCCATCAGTCAACATCTGTCTCAATTTCCCCCCACAGTGCAGCAGGAGATCGAGAAAATAATAATTACATCCAAACCATCTACATGCTCCCTTGATCCCCTTCCCTCCCCTCTGCTCAAAGCTCACTGTCATTACATCAACCGACTAATAATCAACATCATTAACGTCTCTCTCCAAACCGGCCATGTCCCAGTCAGCCTCAAAACTGCTATTATCAAACCACTCCTTAAAACACCCACTCTTGACCCTCAATCTCTGTTAAACTACAGACCCATCTCCAATCTACCCTTCATCTCCAAAATTATAGAAAGAATTGTATCCATTCAACTTCACGACCATCTCAAGTCAAACAGTCAGTATGAGAATTTTCGTTCATCCCACAGCACAGAGACAGCTCTCCTCAGAGTCACAAATGATCTTCTGATGACCTCTGACTGCGGCGCTACTTCCCTCCTTATCCTTCTCGACCTCTCCGCTGCATTTGATACAGTTGATCACCACATTCTCTTACACCGCCTCCAACATCATACTGGAATCACTGGCACCGCCCTTCACTGGTTTCAATCATATCTCACTGGTAGGACTGAGTTTGTAGCCCGAGGGGATGCTACATCCTGCCCCCACACTGTTAGTTGTGGGGTCTCTTAGGGCTCTCTGCTTGATCCAACCCTCTTCAATATCTACATGCTTCCCCTCGGTCATGTCGTCAGCAGGCATGGAATACAATTCCATTGCTATGCTGACGACACACAACTCTACCTCAAAGTCCCTCCAACCTTCACTTCCCCCTCTTCTGCCACTCAACTGGACTCCTGACTGGATGAGATAAAGGCCTGGATGAATGAAAACCTTCTGCAGCCAAACAGCTCCAAAATAGTAGCTATTTATATAGGCAACCCACACCAGCTTCGTTCCTCCCTCTTTTCCTCCGTTTCCATTCTTGGCCATAACTTTCCCCTGTCCCCTTCTGTGAATAACTTCGGAGTCAGATTTTACCCCCATTTTAGCTTTGACAACCATATTAATCACATCTGCAAAACGTCCTTCTTTCACCTCCGCAATATTGCCAAACTTTGACCATCTCGCTCGCGTTATGCTGCTGAGAAGCTTGTCCATGCCTTTGTCTCCTCCAGGTTGGACTACTGTAATGTGCTTCTCATCTGGATCCCTGGCAAAAGCCTAAAAAGGCTTCACTATGTACAAAACAGCGTTGCCCGTATCCTGATACGAAAATATGAGCACATCACCCCCATCCTACGCACTCTGAACTGGCTTCCTATACACTTCCGTATCGAATACAAATTCTCCTTCACACACATCACTGTCCGCACAATCTAGTCCCCACCTAACTCACAGGATTCCTCAAACCGCACACATCAGAAAGAACCCGGTCAGGCAAATTGCACCTTCTGCGCTCGCCCAGGACTCGGCTCAAGACCAGGGGCAACAGGGCTTTCCAGTCTGCTGCTCCCCTGTCTGTGGAATGCTCTCCCAGACCACCTCGGAGCTTTACAGACGGTGGAAGCTTTTAAAAAAGGACTCAAAACCTTCCTTAAAAAAATAAAATAAAAGCTTTCGCTGATTAATTTATTTTTGTAGTATTGATTTTAGTCTTGACTTTTTATTATTATTATTATTAAAACACATTATTGCAATTAAATTAAATGCATTGATCGGTTGAGAGGAGTGTCTATCAGGAAGTCTAATCTCAGATTCAGGGAGAGCAGTGTGGTTTACCTACAGGCTGTTGAAAGTGGACAAGCTCTACACGCTTGGCAGGGTCTAACAAGGGTGCATGGGAGTTCGCCCAACCAGCCTACATGTGTTTTGAGGACTTGGAGAATGCATTCGACCGTGTCCCTTGGGGAGTTCTGCTGTGGGGATGCGTTGGGGGATATGGGACACTGGATCGTTTACTGTATGACCGATGTCAGAGTTTGGTCTGCATTGACGGCAGTATGTCCGATTCGTTTCCAGCGAGAGTTGGACTCCGCCAAGGCTGTCACAGATTCTGTTCATAACCTTTATGAACAGAATTTCTGGATGAAGTCAAGGCGCTGAAGGATTCCAATTTGGTGGCCTCATTATTTCATCTCTGCTTTTTGCAGATGACGTGGTGCTGTTGGCTTCATCAAGCCACAATCTCTCATTCTCAATGGACCGGTTCACAGCTGAGTGTAAAGCAGTTGGAAAGAAAATCAGCACCTTCAAATCTGAGACCATTGTTCTCATGGTATAAGGTTGGAATGCCTTCTCCAGGTCAGAGATGACATCTTGCCACAAGTGTATGAGTTCAACTATCTTGAGAACTTTACGAGTGAGTGAAGGATAAAATGGGAGATCGACAGGCGGATTGTGCAGCGTCTGCATTGACGCAGATGCAGACTATCAGTCTGTCGTAGTAAAGACAAGTTACCGGTCGATCTAGGTTTTTACCCTCGCCTATGGCAATCTGTGGGTTGTGACCGAAACAACAAGATCCCGGATACAAGTCGAGCCACTACTCCTCTCCTCTGCATCAAGAAGAGCAAGAGGGCTCGGGCATCTGATTAGGATGCATCCTGGACGACTGCCTGGTGAGGTGTTCCGGGCACGTCCCACTGGCATGAGACCCCAGGGATGACCTAGAACACACCGGAGAGACTACTCGGCTGGCTTGGGATTCAGGATTCACCCAGAGGAGTTAGACAAAGTCGGTGGGGAGAGGTAAGTCTGGGCTTCCCTGTTAAAGCTTCTGCTCCCGTGAACCGGCCTTGGATAAGCTGAAGAAAATGGATGGATGGTTGACAATGCAGCTGACTATTCTTGCTGTACCTGTATCCCTTTTTGTAATTTGAGTAGTCATTCATGTACAGGAAAATGAGTCAAGTTAGGACATTGTGTAAAACGGAAATAAAAACAAAATACAATGATCTGCAAATCCTTTTCAACATATAATCAATTGAATACACTAAAAAGGTGAGATATTTCATGTTCAAACTGATAAACTTTGGCCTGCAACAATGGCATGTTACATCACCTTTCTGTTTAACAACCCTTAGTAAGCGTTTGGGAAATGAGGAAAAAAATTGTTGAAGCTTTGGCAGGTGGAATTCTTTCCCTTCTTGCTTGATATACAACTTAAGTTGCTGAACAGTCGCTTCGTAATGTGTCACACGTTTTCAGTGGGAGGCAGGTGTGCACTGCCAGCAGTCTAGTCTAGTACCCCCACACTCACAAAGCCACAGTGTTGTAACACTTGCAGAATGTGGCATTGTTTTGCTAAAATGAGCAGGGACGTCCCTTGCTAAAACCTGACTTCCCATTGTAGGACTCAAAAAAGCGTATTCTATTCTATAACAATGACGTTTTAAGAAAAATGGCTAACATTTAAAAGTAAAACGGTAATGAAACAGAATTACTTACCTGTTCATCTTCTATCTCCAGCTCATCGCTAAGCACAAGTTCCAGCAGCTTTTCTTTAGTCAAACTATAGAAGTCCTCGGATTCTCGTATCTAAAAAACAATTAACACTTCTTAAAACATGATGCACTAAACATATCAATATCTGCTTATTTAGACATACCAACTAAGCAGAATTTCACATATAGTTTTGAAAATGACACAAAAACATTCTTACTGTCTAAAGTAAAAAGTTCTGCAGTATATCAGTTACAGTTGTTGCGAAAGTACATCACGAGAGACTATTCATTTCATACAATTTGGTTAGTATTTGGTTGAATTCCATCTGTGAAAGATACTAAGTCAAAATATTGATCCCATAAACTTAATTGCAAACATTAATGGGTTTGTCAACAATGTATGTTGAAACACAGCTAATGGTTATAGAAGTGATGGGAAAACAATTATTGGTAAAAGTCACATTAAATTTATACATCTTTCGACAAATGTTAATCATGTAATTCGTTTTTTCTAATTAATTGTATTTAAATTTAAATCCCATTTTAAAAGTAATAAAAGGAAAAATAAATAATTGAATAGGGGGCGGAGCTGCATAAATATGCTATATGTAAATGGATCAAATCATAGCACTCTTAAACATACTGTAAGTCAAACTCGAGGCCCACGGACCAGAGGTGGCCTACCACTTTATGTTCCATAACACTAATCAAATAAAGTATCTAGTGACTGTGGCTAATACGATTTGTTCTCATTTTGTCAGAAATCAGAACTGATTACCCCACCTATTTTTTTGTTATTTCGTTTAACAAGCTTCATTTTCACCATGGCACATCATTTTGATACAGACATTTTCAAAGTAATGCACTAGCCAAAAAAGTACCCCCCTTGATGTAGATTAACGTATAAGTAAGTCATTTACAATTATACAATTACAATATTGTTTTTAAAGGATGTATCTGGAGTGTACATCTGTTTACCGTTTCAAAATGTAGCAGGCACATCCTCCACGACAGCTCATACAATCTTTTACACTGATGGGCATCTGATAATAACATCATCCCTAAACAGTTGGAAGAATGAAGGTTTTTTTCTAAAAATTCTGCTGCGGCATCCCGGATGTCATGAAACTGCAACATGTCTCCTGCCTCCAACAATGATTCAGCATTCTCTTCATTTATAATAACTCGAGATGAATAGGCGAAATCCAGCAGAAGCTCCAAGACCTGTAAGAGTGAATAATTAATATTAATGGACACAATGGACGACACCATAGGCTGCATTTCGATGACAGACTTCATGAACCACATGTCTTGGGCAATCAAATGAAGAGACTGACACAGCTGTCAACCAATTACCTGCTTATTTGTTATTTTTAAAAGGATCCCCATTAGCTTATCAAAATCAAATGTAATAAATTTGTATTTTTGTTCAGTGTAGATTCTTGCCCCCAGAATGCCACAAGATGGCACCAAAGCAATATTGTTATTTTAGGCATGGCTTTGGCCTGAAAAAACATTGAATAGAGTTTTGGGCTAATACTGGCGGATATCTTACAGAAGTAAAAATCTGTAAATTTGCAAGTTCATAAATGCCAAACCACAAATAAATAAAACCATACTAATATTAGTACCTCAGGGTGTATACTGTCTCTGAAATTTACTTCACTGTCCATACTTTCTCGAAGTCCTCCACTGAACATGGCTTCAAAGTAACGGCTGCAAGCTGCCAATACTGCCCTGGAAGATGCAAAGTGTTCTGTTAGGCACCTCCAAAAAGATATCAGCATAGCTTAAGTTGTGCTCACAAGTTTACATACCTTAGCATCATTTGTAAAATAATGACTTTTTTGAAGAGAAAATATGACTGTTCAAGAGAAAAACTTTGGAAGGGGGGGGGGGGGGTTAATGGTCAGTTAAAGCCATTTCTTATAAATGAGTGTGCCCTTTTTAAAACCATAATGACAACCAGATGTGGGTTATACTCAGTACATTTACTCATGTGACTTTTTAGCAAAATTGCACTTGTCAAAATAGTTTTAATGCACTTAGTTAAATATTTGTATTAACCCCCTAGAATATTTTTCTTGAAAACCCCGCCCCTAAATTGTGTTATAAAGGTTACAGGTGACATTAATGGTGGAAAACGCTATGAAACCATGTCTCATTATTGATCATAAAAACCTGGCATTTTAACAGGGGGTGTAGTATGTAAGCTTTATTGCTTAGTGTACAGCCACATTTTTACTGTTTTTGTAACTTCTGCCTGGCAAGCTTATGGGGTATATGCCATGGAGGAGGCGGGACTTCCAACTGTCACACACAGGCGCTGTTATCGGTTGCTGTTTGCGACGTGTGGGCCACGTCCCGATCCTTGCGCTGCCGCCCCTGTGCCCCTCGGTTGCGCGTTCCCGTCAATGAGCGCGAGTGTGTAGTGTCTGTCTCAGTTCTCCGAAGCATTTCAAAGAGCTGAGACGCCCTGTGCGCTCGCACCCATCGGTGGGCACATGCGGTTGAGGGGCACAAGGGTGGGGGTGCAAGTGTTGGGACGCAGCCTGTGTGTGGCAGCAGTGGCCGGAAACGGCGCTGGTGTGTGACTTACGGAAGTCGGAAGTCCGTGGCATCTACCCCACTGTGCTGTTTTAACAAATGTATACAAAACAGCATAAGCTCGCTTCTTGCGGCTGAATTTGTCTTGATTTGTTGACTTATGAATATTTTATTTATAATTGTTGATTACTTTATCAATAGTAGTGATTATTATTTTTTATTATTGTTTTAGTTTATGTGCTGGTGGGCTAAAATCTGAATGCACATTAATGAGCTTTTATTTTTAGATTAATGCTTTGAATTAAAAAATAAACAAAAATGTACTCATCAGTTAGTACTTCTTTTGTTTTTTACTCACTGAATAATTTTCCTTGTGTAATTCATGTTTTACTCTCCTTGAGTCCTTTTAATTTAAAGTAAGAGTACTCTTTCAGTTTTTTGGCTACAGTAACTGAAATCATCCAAATTGTTCATATAAATCGTTTACATGCATATGTTGAGACACACAGTTTTAAAGACCCTGTAAATGATTTTGGTGATTTGTTTCTATTTAAAAAAATAAAATAAAAAATAAAAGTGTTGGGAAAAAGTACTTTCCCCATATTTAGGATCATTAAAAAAATGCAAGAAATTCAGAAAATATCAGAAAAATATAACCCAAGTAACCACAAAATGTAGCTTTTAAATGATTGTAAAGGTTAAATCATTAATTAGTTGTGGCTAATCGTATTCTTTGGAAAGTTGAGTTCACTTTCACTGGCCACACCGAAACCTGACTAACATTACTTCTCATGTAAAAAGTGCTTCTTTTTTTTTTTAAATCAAGGGTGCACTTTATACTTGACTTCACAAGCATAACAATTTTTTCCCCGTATTGTACAGATTTATATCGGAACCTTGTGAAAAAGATGTACTTTCATTCCAATATGATATGTAATGTCAAATTGAATTTAATAGCTACATTTAAAATCGATAACATAATTGTCGCTGGTCTGAGTAGTATCGATTGTGTCGATTTGTCCCAATAAAAGGGTCTCAAACGGGTCAGGCCAAGTAACAAGGAAGCGGCCATAAATGAAAACAAATATTTCTTACTAAATGTCCTGTTTTGATAGAAGTGGGTTACAAAAGACGGCAGGAAGTATTTTCGAGTCTTTTTCGTCGCATTGACATTTTTACACAACCCTCAGGTCATGTTCGAAAAGACTTGACTCACATCTGAAATTTGAGACAGTGCAAGTCCATTTTTTATCCATTCTTGCATGTACGACAAGTAAACTAGCAGATTTTTTTTTTATCATTACTCTTGAAGAGTGTTTGTTGTTGACATAACTTGACAAACATTTGAGCTCATTGATCAGTAATATTGGAAATGTGCATATTTACTTCGCAAGTCAATATACAATGTGCAACCCGAAATTTCATACCCTAACATTTCCAGTTAGGGGCCACTGTGCTCCTTGTTTTGTTTTGTTTTTAAGTTAGTCTGAAGCCCTAGTGATCACAACAGGAAGCGGAGACAAGCGAAGCTAAGTAAGGACAGCTCTAAGGAAGGCTCGAGTGGTTATACCCCAAACTGTTAGCAAGGTATGAGAACTTCTCTTTTTGAACACAAGAAATCCCAATCTATCAAATTACCGGTACTTCATTTTTCTTGTTGGAGTGATCTAAGGCCTATATTGTCTTTCAGAATTGTTAATGAGCCATTTAAATATATACATTAAACATGATATTACTATATACAGGAACAAATACATTTGAAGCAACAATCCATTTTTTACCTGTGACATTGGAAGGAGCGGTCCCCAGCCCACAGGGTGATATCTGTGAACATGCCCTGTTTCCTCATTGTGTTGAGATGAGTCAAGACACTGTCAGGGTGTGATGGCTTGTGGAATAGTGAAATGTTCATGGATCCCGTGCTGGTGCGGGATTTCCGATTCTCATGAACAGTCACCGACATGGTGGCCGTCCTCACTGAAAAGCATTAATGCACCATTAACAATCATGTATACTGTATTCACTCATTTCATGATAATTTCATGATGCAGGACAGAGGGACACAAGTTTGGGTCCATGCCGAGGCTAGGCTCTGCAGAAATAATGAGCCGATGGCACACACACCTGGATCGACAAAGTGCAGTCGGACCGTACTCTTGGTGGCACCACATGATTGTGTAGGGTCTGTAGTGTGGCCATTCACCCAGTCCAAAACACAGAACTAATTTAACCAGTACGGTGTTTACAGTTTATCCCCCTACATATGAATGCTTGTGTACTGCATGTTAGGCTGTTTTTTTCCTGGAGGTCTAACAAAACCTGGCCCTCTTGAACAAAAAAAATAACCGAAGTTTCCCCACTGGCTGTGTTTACTTCTGCTGTTTACAGCTGTGTTACGATGTTGTGTAGTATAAAACACATCCCTGTCCCCCCCAATTTTGATCAGCTAAAAATGATGTGATTGTTCCAGATTTCTGATCACATGATGGAGATTGTGGTATCCCTTCCTACAGTTGTTTAATTTGATGTATTGCATTTTTCCCAGTGTTCCGCCCCACCACGCGGCTGGAGGCGCTGGTGCCCTCACTATTCTGCTGTCCAGCCCCTCTCTGGCACCGATTCCTGGGTACGGGGTAAGGGGGTCCCCAGGATTTGGGGGGGCGGGATGGCGGCTTGTTGGGGGGAGGGGGATGGTTGTACGGGTGGCTGGGTGGGAAGGTGTCTGGGGTCCGGAGGCTGGGTTGTGGTGGGTGGCGGGTGTGGGGCAGGGGGTTGTGGGGGTAGCGGGGGCTGTGGGCCATTGGGGTGCCTGGTGGGCCTGCCGTGCCCCGTTTTGCTGTGTTGGGCTTAGGGCGCGGGCTGTGTTGGGGTGTGGGGGCGCTCCGGGCTCCTGGGTTTGCTCTCCGGCCGGTGGCCCCCGCGGGGCCCGGGGGTTGTGCCCTGGCGCTACCGCAGCCTGGGGGGCCATGCTTGCCCTGTCCTGGTTGACGGCTCCCTTCTTTGGTGGAGGTTTTCATGCGTGCCAGATCCACTACACTAGCATCTACCGAAATTCAAACAGAATCGGCTTCTTCCTCTAGTTGCTGAATCGGTGGAGGCTGATGTCTGTGGATCTCACTCTGCTTCATCTATCCTTCCTTCCTTTTTTCAGTCTTTCCTTTGGTCTCTTGAGGTCTCCCTAATTTGTTGGAATTTAGATGTTTCTGGGGTTGGTGAAAGATTCTGGTTTGTAACCCTGTGGGTAGTAAGTAGGTGGTGTCTGGTCGGTGCTGGATTTCACTTTCCTGTCTTTTCTTTGATCCTTCCTCGGGTCTCCGGACAACTTCATGACTAGCGGGATTCTGAAGTCTTCGGTTTAGGTGAAGGGTATGTGATTTTTAATAGGTTTCAGGTGAGATAATGAGCACAAACTCACATGCACGCACATATGCACACACACACACACCCACACACACACACGAAATAGTGAGACCTATGATGATGACATGTTGAATCAGTAAGATTATTATTATTGCTAAAGATCAAGCGCAGCTCGTTTGTTAATTAACGAATAAATGTTTCTTATACAAATCAACGCTTAGTCACATGCCAAACATTGTTTAACATCAGCAAAAATGTTTGGAATATGTTGCTATGCCGTAAAACAGCAGGCAAGTATATGGAGTAAATAAATTAGATAGACATCCATCTTGTGATTGGATCGGTGATTGGTTTACATAAACACATTGATCGGTGATCTGCTCTAAATATCCTGATTGTGTAGTTATAATAATAACACAATTTTAAAAGCTTATTTAACTCAAAATGTGGTCAGTGTTTGAGACTAACTATGAGTGGTGTGGCCTTAATGTGAACCATGTTCTGTAACATAGCTAGATAAATCCAAAAATGTATACCTATATCATTTGAACTGCCCCTCATCACAGTCAAGAGAATCTCTAATTCCAAATCCTTTTACATTCTCACCTAAACATGTGGTCTCCAGGGTAAACAATATACTTTCTTTAGATGTAAACACAACAAGAGGTTATTATTGTGGCTACTTAGTTACCTCATGTCACCACAAAAATTCCTTCACAGTAAATAAAAGAGCTTGCCTCAAAGGGAAAGCTCTGCTCAAATGGGCAGTCATTCAAAGGTGCTTGTATTGCATGTATTTATGAATAATGTCAGACTTAGCTAAACACACGGTTCTTCAAGTACAGTATGTAGTATACTATATGTGTGTTGTGGGTGCAATAGTGCAAACTACTACATATACTGTATGTATATTGCATGCATCCAAATCTACATATACAAGCAAAACAGAGAGGTGCTGACTCGTCCAAACAAGCTAATAGGGACCTCAAAATACATGAATGGCACAAAATCCTTGTTTAAAAAAAAAACCTCCAAAAAACGTGGCAACAACAATAACATTAAAAACACACAGTCCAACACTGCTTCGCCATATTGTGATGATTATCTAAACATACCAAAACAGAGTTAGCACATAAGCTATCAACCGACTCATTTGATCAATTATGCATGTGACATTTAAATCCTTATTTTTCTATCGTTTCTAGCGCTAAGACATACCAGTGACTTCGACGAGGCCATACTTATGTAGCTAATCATTTTACAGTTGAAAGGTTTAGCTTGTTCAGATGTGGCTCAATATGTAGCAAGCTTTGTAATTCTGATGGCAGAAGCCAAAAACTTACCACAACCAGCCGCTCTCTGCCAAGAATGATGGACTGAAGTATTCAATGTGTGCTAAATTCAGTAAGTGCCGTCAAATGATAAAACATTACCGAATTGCAGGCTAATTTATCGAAGGGAAGTTAAACGATGGAATCTAAACGAATTTGTTCTGTTTACTTTTTAAAAGTCTAGTGAGCCATAATATACAACATTAGTTGGTTACTGTACTCACAATTCCAAATGTAATGTTAAATCACCCGCGGATTAAGGATCGGTGATCAAGGCGAAACCTCCGTACCTGTTAGCACACATCAGACAGACCTTGTTGAGTCGACTGTCTGAGACTGAAGCTAGTCGAACCCTCCTTCCAAAATAAAAACACGAGCAGGGCGAACCAATGACATGTGTTGTTTTTGTGATTGAATGGCTTTCTGACCAATCCACGAATTAAATTGCGTTTATGTGGAAATGCTAGCCAATAGAATTGAGATTAGGCGGGACTTCTATAGTTTTGCTTGAAAGAAACCAATTCATTACGTCGAAACGTAAAGGCAGTACTTTTTTACATCGTTGCTCACTTGGAGAAAAAAAAAGCCACAAAAAGGAAATAAACAAGAAACAATTGTTACACAGACAACAGTATATGACGTTATAATAATGTAATCAATATAACTCAAAACAAACTTGGAATGTGTCATTTTGGCACGCAGTCATAAAATTTGTATCAAAGGGCTGAAAGCAATAGTGACTGGCCAGTCAAGAAGAAGCATTCTAAACGCTTGAAGCTTTCCATTCATCCAACTGGTTTACAATGGTTCAGCTGGTGAGGATTCGTCTGCACACAAACCCTGCTGGTGGTCAAAACGTTGATTGTCATTTGAACTTTTTTTCAGTCTCATGAAAAAAACTGAATCATAACAACAAAATCAGTCTGGGATTCATTTATGTATTATGTTATGATTAATTAATTTGTGGTTAATGCTGTAGGATTGAACACATGATATGCGATGTTTACGTTCAAATTGGCATTTAACAAAATATTTGTGACACTGACATTGTTCGCTTATGAATAATTTTTTAGTATAGTTTTTTTTCTTTCTGTATTAGCTTGGATATATGCACCCTTGCCTTAATGAAAGAGGATAATCAATCATTTCTTTATTTATTTTTTATTTCATTTTGACTTATTACTACAGTCATAATTAAAATGTTTAATTGATTTTAATTAATTTAGGTATAATTGGCCCACATTGAAATGCATTGGAATGAAAAAAAAAGGTACATTGATTGAAATAATCGGATTTGCAACAAAAAAAATCTTCAAAAAAAAAAGCTGTTAAACATCAAATATGCATTTTCAGGAGGAGGTTAATGGTGGGAGTTGAATGGGTGTGGCGTAGGCCCAAAAAAACAACACTACAAAATATAAATACATGATGAAAATGTATTTGTCTGGAATGCCAGTCACCCACTAAAACTTCATGCCAATTGCAAAATATGTTTTCTTTTAACATTTGTGAATGAATTCTAATATAAACAACATATTTATATCAATAAAAGTAAGAAATGTACATGAAATTCACATTTTAAGTAGTGTAGTATATATGATGTAGTATTGTTATGACTTTCCTATAGTATACAGCACACAAATGTTTGTATTTTACATTTAGCCTACTTCAGCGAAGAGCAAATGCAATTTATAGATTCTCAAACTTTTGTCATTGTGAGACTAGCTACTCAATATTACTACCACATCTCGTCAGCAAGCATAGGATATGATATGTTGTGATTGTGTTTAGGGTTGGGTCACTGGGTCATAGGTGACTGTGTTTTGTGTTTTGTGTGATTTGGGTCCATGGGTCATGGTGTTATGATGTTGGTGTATTATACGTATGCAGTTATTATGCTTTTCAGGTCGGGGGGGGGGGGGGGTTGTGGTGTATCATTCTTATGCAGTTATTATGTTTATGCGATTACTATGTCTCTTATGATGATAATGTGATGATCATGCTGTTTTAACCCGTATTAAACACTCTTAGTTTGTCTAGTCTTGTGCAGTTACTATGTTCCTCATGAAAATAATGTGAAAGTGGTCAGTTGCTGTACAGTAGCTCTGTCCCTATTTAGCCACTCTTATTTTGAGATGTTATGCAGTTGCTGAGTCCCTTGTATTGACAGGGTTTTTCCTATGTAGAAAATTTGGAGGCGGCTGCCACCACCTAATTTGCTCGCCACCTCCAGCCTGAGCGACTGATATCACTCAACAAAGCCGCAGCGCTCCAGCTTGACAGCAACGTATTTTAACTTTTAAGCACTACGCCATTATGGAGGCGCTATATCAACAGCAGTGTACCGGAAAGACTTGAAGCAACAACCGAAGAAGAAACTGCTTTTTATTTATTTATTTTTTTATTTGTTTTAACTTTATTTTACTGAAGAAGAAACAGATCACAGAGCAACCGTTGCACATGGCCATTTCCGGGTTTCGAGGGAGAGGTGGCATGCTCCAGCCATTGCCAAAGTCATAAAAACATAGTATATACAATAAACATAATAGTGTTTTACATCGCTCTACAATATTTACAATTTAGTATATACTAGTGGATGACTTTTTAAATGATTGTAGTAATAAAAAAAAAAGGCGAGTCGTGGCAGACAACACCGGGCCATCCACTTAATTGAGCGCTCCAGCCAAGCCGCAGCACGGAGCCTCCGCTTGCCCAGCCCATGGTCATGGCTCCAGCTTCGAGTATGGCGGCTTTAGAGACCGCAGGAAGCCTTCAGCTGCCCGGTGAGTGAGGACGACTAGCCGTTGACTCTTCGTGGCCAAAATGAATGAAACTGCTGGTGTGTTTTGAGCACTCGCGGTGAGCTTCGCGTGCCTGTAGTGCCATGACGGCAATATTTCATCCACGGTGGAAATGCAAAATGTTTGTAGTCTGTATATATATTGTGCGTAATTTGACATGACGCTGGCTGGCTGTCGGGCGTCTCGTCTTGCTGGTTAAACCTAGAAATGCAATTTTAATTTATATGTCAAAACTTATGTGCATTCGATGGGCTATACTTTAAAATGTCGCCATATCATACAACATGCAATGTTACGGCAGAACCGTTTTAATGAATGAATGCGTTAACGTGATAACAGTCATATTATTATTATTATTATTATTATTATTATTGGAACATGGGAGTATTATATGTTGGCTGCAAAAAATTAAAGTGAGTCAGTTAATTTACAGAATACATGCACGTCATGGTGCATTGTCAGGATTAAGGATGTTCGATACCACTTTTTTTCGGACCGATACTCTACTGTTGAGTAGTCACCAATACTGATACCTGATACCACTAGTAAATAAAATTCCCCACCCAAAAATGACAGATGATTTTAAAGAAAGACCTTTATACCCCAATATATATTTTTCCTTAACATTGCATGAAATTAATGGCAAATCATATAATTTCCAATTCCTGATAGTAAAACGGCTGCAGAAGGGCTGCCGATAATGATATTGGTCACCGCTGCGAGTACCAATACCTTCAAATGAGACTGTATTGGCACCGATACCGGGTATCGGCACTCGCCCATTATGTCAGGATGGTACCATCTCTGCCTCAATTTGAGCCAGGAAAAACCCTGATTGAGTCACTCTTATTTTATCATATAGGTTTTTATTATGTCATATAGAATTGTGCATGGCCTTAGCAAAAGTTACTGAGCGACACTTTTGTCAGTATGTCGAGGTTCGTCTCAGCACGATGCGGTTTTGAAACTATTTTATTCAAATACTTTTTAGTGCATGCCGCAAGACGTATTGAGCTAAGGAGAAAAAAAGTTACATAGGGAAACGGTTTCCTTCTATTTTTCAAGTTGAGCAAACACCTCATGGGCTACAGTGTGAGATTCATGCCTACCATGAATGGAATACAGTTAAAAAAAAAAAATGTATTCCGTTACTCCCCAAGCCTGTCCATTGGTGAGTAACAGACATACAGAAAGATTGGCACAATTCTGCTGTCCCATTTACCGGTAGTCATCTCTCTCGCTTCACTTCACCTTTTAGCGCCAACTCTCATTCCTTTCCACATCTCTTTCTGGACATCTTTTCTTTACAGCTACGTGCAGCAGTACCTTTGCAGAGAGTCCAACAGCGCAGACATTGTCCCCTTAACAAAAACGGGGCTGTTGCAAACATGCTGCCTGTGAAGGTGCAAAACAACAAGCGCTGACACCCTCCTCCAATGAATGTCAGGGCCTAAAGAGCAGAAAACAGTCCACAGCTGGTCGGCAGGACACACAATGATCATCAAATAACGAAAAGGGTGGAAAAGTACAACTCAGGAGAAAAATAGCGAAGCTTTTGTAACAGGCTTACAACTCATGATTTTCATTGTCATTACATGTGTTGGAATTACACCGTCAGCGGTGGGAGTAGTGTAGCTCGTCGGTTAAGCAATAGAACTCATTTGAGTCCAAATGCAGAAAAAGGAAATTGCAAGTAATTGATAGAGAGATGTTCCCCTGCAACCATACTTCTCTCGCAGTGGCTGCCCTTGAGCAAGGCTCTGATCTACGCCTGAACTTTGGTTTCCCCTCATTAGTGAAAATGTATCTTTTAAAAAAAAGTTCACTGTCATGTGGATCATGGTTTGTGATATAAAACAGACAAGAGCACATTTTAGGTTTGTAGTTACAATGGACAACGTTTGATCATTTTTAACTCACACTAATTGTACAACATGGTTTGACAATTTGTACAGTATCTGTAAAGTTTATTTGATCATAAACACAAACACAGCTTCCTACTATTTCCTGTGAGAGGCCTTTGAGCACAAAATCTTACAGCCAACATCAAGTAATACACACACTATCCTCGTGAGAATTGGACAGCTTGTGCTCTTCAAGGTCTCTGCGTTCCTTTGCTTGAATCTGTATATTTTCTTCCCTCTTAAAATCTAAAAATATTCTCAGTACTGTGTTGCGCAACTTCTGAGTTTGAAGTGTCAGGAATGAGAGGCTGAACTGAAGACTTTAGGAGTTTAATTCTAAGTAAACAGTCAGATGGACAGTTTCCTGGGGCGACTTCACAGGGGAAACTATCCAGATTTGACTTCATACTTTGGGTTTGGTCATTCTTTAACAATAATAATAATAATAATAATAATAATAGTAATAGTAATAGTAATAGTAATAGTAATAGTAATAATAATAATAATAATAATAATAATAATAGTAATAATAATAATAATAATAATAGCCTACTCTAGATAGAAATTAATCCACAAGTAATCTGAAAATGTTTTTCCGACATAATGTCAAACTACAGCTATTTACATCTGCTACAGTTCAACTGAGGTAATGGCACACATTTTATTATGGTGAATAAAAAGGTCGGCAATCACTGTCTTTAAAGGTTAAACAAAATGTTCTTGTTGATGTAATGTCCGTCTGTGCTCAGTGTCTTTCCGTGTGGAATTTAACCGGCAACTCGCCAGTCCATTTATTACAAGACAGTTACTTGGAGTGCAACATTTCAACTTAAAATAAAAGTTAACCAATATTAAAATGAATTACCTAGCAAATAAATTAAACATTAAGTTGAAATAGGAGGATTTTACATATACCTTTCCCAGTTCTTTGAAGAGATGAAAATAACAAAGTAGGTTCATGGGGTTTATAAGCAGTATTGTTGTTGCTGCTGCACCTACTATTTCTTGATTAAACCAAGCACTGATCCATATCTAAGTTATGCCAAGAGTACAGAACAATGGTTTGTATCTTGAACTAACTGGCAAAAACTTAAACTAAAAATGTCATGTACAACACTGGCCTTTTTGCATGATGTCTGTCAGGGTTGGTTAATTTTGTACGTTTTTGAGTCCCAATGAAAGTCAACTAAATTGTCAATTACAAGCAAAGGAAACGTCCTTATCCTATACAGTACTATATTCTTTTACAACTATACTGTTGTTCGACTGCTCATATTTAGTCAAGTGTTTATAATGCACATTTCAAACTGATAGACAACTGGGGGGGAAATGAGAATGAAACATTTCTTGCCAACTATTGTGAGTTTACCCAAATTTTGGTACTGTGTTATTCATTCATTCATTCATTAGTAATTCATTTATTTTTTACATGTAAAATAAATGCACAATGTATGAATGCCAATGTTGCTTAGGCCTATGTGCACATTTTCCCCCCACAATACAATATGCTTTAGCGAGCATTGGTCTGCTCTTAGTGCGTGCCATAATGCCATTAGTTGCATGAGTTCCAGTTCCAGTTCGGCACATGTCTAAAACAAACAGTTCCTTTATGTAACATTTCTATTTGTGTGTAAGTTTTACATATACAGCTAATATTGCTGCAGTTACGTCATCTCTTCTTTATGTTGTGTTGCTTTTGCCCGACAAGGATTGAGAATTATGATTTATGTACAGTAGCAAAAATCACTATTAGCTTTAATACAGTATGCGCATGTAAACCAACCACACTGAGTTTGATTTGAATGTGTAAGGACACAACAGCAAATAATTATAGTAATGCATCAGATTTATATGGCACTTTTCTGTAGCGCACTCAAAGCACTTCATATTGGATACATCATTCACGTATACTTGCACATTCACACTGCAACTTATTCACCAGTCTAAAGTGTAGAAAACGGCTTGGTTAATGTTTGAACAAGCATGTCGTTTTTTTTGGCATCTCCTGAAAAGTGGTGATTTTGGAGTACTCCGCCCGACTCCCGTGACAAGTGGATGGTTAGGATGTCACCTGAATGAGACTATACGAACAGATGTTGGGATGGAGAATGGGACCATGGCAGCAATACCCTCCGTTATGCGCATACAGACTTTGATGCAGTCTCATCCAGCCACCACTATGACTCTTTCACAGGGAATCAGCACATTAAATCATGGTGGTTCCTCTCGTTCAATTAGCGACGAGTCTAATCACCCGACGGCACCCACAGTATGTTTGTTGTGTTTTGTCATTTACTGTTGTTTTTAGCTATACCTGTTGTGTTTAGTTATTTGTTGATTAGATATTTGTTGTCATGTTTTTTTTCTCAATTTGCTGTTGTGCTTTGTTTATTGCTTTGTTTAGTTATTTGTCAGTTGTGATTAGCTGTTTGCTGTCATGTTTTTTTTTTTTTAATTTTTTTTAGCTGCTCTCTGTAACAATTAAGCCAAAAATATCTTTACAATAGCCTTTTTATTTGACCATTTATGACTGAAGCATCTTCTAATTAGTAGATTGACACATTGTTTACCATGGGTACTCCTGCAAGCCTCTGGCCAATAGTTTTCAGACTGGATTCAGGTTCGAATTTCCTGCCTTCTGACGTCAATAGCACATTGTGTATGTGAAGAGGGTGTGTGCTGTTTCATTTTTCGTCAACAGGTGGGAGTAGCAAAAATAGAATTTTCTGCATTCAGTAGCTTTAACAATTTATTTAGCAATTTCTTGTCTTTTTTAACTTGCTGCTGTGTTTAGTTATTTATTGTGATTAGTTATTTGTTTTCAATATAATCTGCTGTAGTGTTTTGTTAAGTAGGCTATTATATTCTATCTATTATTTTTTTGTGACAACACTTTATTCAAGTACAGCAAAACAAAACCAAAACAAAACAAAAAAACATGTTCCCCCGTGCCTGACCTGGGGGGCTCGTCCCCATTAATTGAGGACTGATTTAGTTGTTGGTTGTGTTTTTGAATTTGCTGTCTTTTTTTTTTTTAATTATTATTATTTTTATTTATTTATTTTACTTTTCCTATAGTACTTTTCCCCCCTTCATTTGCTGTTGTGTTTTGCACTTCAGGTTTAGGGTCAACATAGCATATAGATGAGAGTACAAAAACAAGACTATACTAATCCTAATCTACAGAATGTTTTGTCTTATTGCACATGTCGATTTTAGAAAAGTGATTAGCCTATTTCCACTATATAAGTATACTACTATAAGTTAATGATTTTTGACCTCTTTAAATAATGTGTTTCAACAAGTTCAGTTTCAAGGTAATAGGTAGGGAAGATAATTAATAGCCATGAGTAAAATGCAGCATTTAAACCACAAATTGCACTACGTGCTTGGCATTTTGCTTGCTACATTGAAGTTGGTGATATAAATTAAATTTTTTGCTTTCCCAAATTTTTTCCGACTATCAGTCAGTGCATTTGCTTTGTTTTACTCTGCTGTCTGCTGCCAGGTCAAGTTTTGCAAATGATAATCTGTTCTCGATTGCCACATCTGGATAAACAAGGTTAAATAAAGAAATAAAAAATAGAACCAAATTTACGTCAGTGTGTGCTGACACTCTTTTATCAGCATGAGTAAATGGGTGGGGATGGCCGGTCATTTACTATGTATGTACGATGTAGTGTGTTTGTATTTCTTCAAAATGCTTGAATCACAATTGACCTTCCAGCAATTTGTTTCCACTGTTGTGAAAGGGGGGTAGGGAGGGGGAGGGCGGTTGTGGATTTAGCGGTGGATACTGTTGAGGGAGAATTGACAGGAAGTGAGGGAGTTTGCCTTGTGTTCATCAGAGTTTTATGGTTGTCTAAGTTTAGATGTTGGCTCAAATTCAGCTTCTCAAGTAGCAAGGCTTGTGGGTCAGGGCAGCCGCTCCACATGGTGACAGAAACAGACGGAAACAGCACACTTACAGTGAGCTTTAACAAGAGACAATCAAGCCATTGACAGGCATAAGGATCATTAGATTCCAGATGCACCATAAGATGAAACATTTCAACTAGCAGACAACACAAGTGAGGAGAAGGACAGTCGAGTCTATTCACCTCGTTATTCCTCTTGAGCACATCAGAGTCACTACCGACAATGAGAGATGAGGCAGAGCTGACAGACCTTTCTGGATCGTCAGGGCAGCAGATTCCACATTTTCTGCAAGATGTCGTCTTCCATGGCAAATTTGAGGTGAGTGTTAGCCACATCAATCATAACTGTACTTTAAGTACATCATATTTTTACATTACAAGGATGCTCATCTTGCTGGGTGATGCTGCCCGTTCAATTTTATTCAGCTGTATAGTGATATAATATATTATATGAATGTATAATAATTCAAGACCTGCTGTTATCGCAATTATTGAACATGGTCTAGTATTAGTAAAAAAAAAAATTTTTTTTTGCCAGATTGATATCCATCTGCTGGAGTATATTAAACATGCTATAGAATATTCTTTATTTGCTATCATGATTTAATTTTCTTTTGGTTTATTCATAAATGTTGAGTCACAAAACCTCAGAGTGGTGAACATGGTTTAATAATATTAATAGTAAAAAAATAAAATTAAATTCAGCCACATTGATATACATCTGCTGGAGTAGATTAAAGACGCTAAAGAATATTTTTCATTTGCTATCTTGATTTAATTTTCTTTTGGGTTAGTCATAAATCGTGTGAGTCACAAAACCTCTTAGTGTTTTTTTAGATGCAGCTGCATGATGTCTGTGTCACGTGTGTCTTGTTGCATGTGATGGAGTACAAATTTAAAAGTACCATGTTGGCTTGAGAACATGAACATTACATAAATTCCTGTTTTTGTTTTCTCACGGCGTATTACTCCTGCGGCTGATTCCACCAATAAAACAAACTTAACAGAGCTCGATCCCTCTATGCATTCTAAATGGGTGGAGTACCAAATACTCGTAACTTCATGGGCGGTTTAGTCATCTCTCTTCAGTGTTGCCATGAGTTAAAAGTGAGAAGAATTACTGGAAGTGACCTCAGTTCACTTTGTGAATTGTGACACTGATAGTGACAGGCAGTTGTGAAACATCTTCTAGATTATTTTAGCAATTGGGGGGTGGGGGGGGGGGAACAAATAGCTGCCGTGTGTAAAATAAATAATGCAATGTAGTTCTATATGTATAACATTGACAGTTTCTCAGAAAAGAAAAGATACCACTGCACGAAGTCTTCCTACATGTGATGTTCTTGGCTTTTGGGCCATAAATTCTCATCCACATCACAAAAAAATATATTCTCTTGTGATGAGCTATTTCAGAAAACTGGCTAATAAGTGCATGGTTCCATACATTTCTTTTCATTAGCGAAAGTAAAGATGGAAATGGATAGAAATATGCTTGACATATGACAAAGTTTCAACATTTTGCATGTAAAGGCTTATGTAATAATGCCAGAATATTTGGGGTGTGAGGCAATTCAACAGAGACACATTAAAATACATTTTGATTGATGTGAGATTAGCAATTGAGTGTAGTAAACAACAGAGAATTATACATGATCATTTACATTGATGGAGCAAAGCATTCGCAAATTGTTCAAATAAATGAGAAACTGCTTTTTGATGTGCACAGGCGACACGTGAAGATTGAAGAATTGATCATTTCAATTCTGATCTAGGAAAACTACCAAAGCACACTAAGGAAAAACAAAGTCAGAGATCCAGGCAGTAAGAGAAAAAAAAAAAAAAAGAAATGACCCCCCCGAGGGGCCTTATTTAGCACAATCCCAAATAAAATGAATTACGTTTTCACTCTTGACAGATTGCACGTGCTACTGGTGATTGGTGATGGTGTTGTGCATGATCTACTAACATTGTGGTCTTTTACCACAAATACCCCAAATAGCGGGTTCTTGTGGGTGATGTTAGCAACAGTGGTGAACACAGTCATATTTAAAAAGGTTTCGCGCTTTGGTTAACGCTGATGGATTCCACTATGGAACATATGGAAGAGCACCGCAAGCACAAAACGAAGTTTGAAAGTGATGTAATTGGAAGTGTAGTGGAAGATAAACAAATATATCACTAAGTTAAGGAGAAGTAATATGTCCTTCACTCAGATCATTGTGGTTAAGCGAGGAACCCTATAAAATTCACGTTTTCTTAGAACTCGTCTCGAGTGCCCATCTGCATAACGTTACTTTTAAAACTGGGGTCAGCACACTTGAAAAGCTGCTCTGGAAGAGGCCAGACCCAAACAAACGTCAGTGTGCTGAAATGACCCAGACGCAAGGAAATGCAGAGTTGAAAAGTATTTTGTTATGGGAGAATGTTGCCAAGTCAGCTCAGTCTAAAAGCTCAAAGTTTCATATCCCATTATGTGTTAGCAAGCATTAAGCATTAAGCTAGAAGACTAAAGTTTAGACTAGAGTAACCAATTTTCATGTGCAAATGATCATCCTCTCATATTTAACGGCTTGTTTTAATGCACGTGTAATTCTAGTTTTATGTTATGCATGAGACAGCTTGAAGCTTCTTCGTTTTTAAGAAGAATTGTTCACTATTTGCCAAAGTTGATTGGCACAGCTGCCAGTATACAGAGCGCGTATCTCAAAGCAAAAAATACGTATCTCAAAATATTCAGGACACTCTTATCACAAGGCACCACTGTACTTTTGTTAATTGATTTGAAAATTGGACTGATACATTGGACTTGAATTCATTTTTATACCTCCATGTTCAGATGCACTTCTTCTACTGTATATGAAACTTAAATATTTGACAAATATGCTAATATTGATCCTAGAATCATGCGCTGAGATTTTGGAAGACTTTAAAGGATTTTCTGATTTTGAATAGGGCTGTGGCACTCTTGGGAATGACTGGAAGTATTTGATTCAGAACGGTGAGGAAAAAATGAAAGAAATGAAACATAAATATCGATTAGTTTTCCTGAGTCCAAGCTGATCTCTGTGGAATGTCTTGTTTTACCTAAAAAATAAAGCCCAACAGTCTGCATTGATGGAGGGCTAAGGAAACTGAAAAGTATAAACATCTAAAGGCTGAAATCAGAGGATTTGGACTTCTTTTTTTAAACATTTTGTTTTAAATGTAAAACACAATTTTATTCACTTTCCATTTTGTGTGCAATGTACAAACACTGTGATTGTGTTTTACCTCAACAATAGTTTGACGGTTTGGTTACTGAGAGTAATTCTTGTGTCACTATGATACAAAGCAATTAAATACAAGAGGATGATCATTTGCACATGAAAATTTGTTACTCGAGTCTAAACAATTTGGCCATGCTAACTGAATGTATTTTCTTATACTACTCCCAGAATGCGCAGAATGAACTGTGTGGCAATTTAGCACATTTGGCATTTGCTTGTTTTGTAGCTTAGCTTGAACATCTGATTGTGTGAGCAATCAAGTTTGTATGTTGTTTGTATTCACATGCACAGAGCTTTAATAAATCAGGCCCAAGTTGTGACTTTGTGTGGCCCCTTGAACTTGACCTTTATTGAGAACCGTTGAATCATCATTTAAGAAAGATATACAACATAATTATGAGGATGGATGCCAGTGCACTATAACACCTCTGAGGCACAATTCTTGGAACCTCAACTTAGATACAAGCATGGACTTAAAACTTGAATGGATCATAGAGTCCAGGCAAAATAGAATAGGGGCACCAATGTGAATGTTCTTTGTTCATTTCCCTTTAATACAAAAATCAAAAGTTTTTTCAGGGTTTTAAACAACCTATTTGTGTTTTTAAACTGATGTGACAAAAACATCAAAATCATTCTTTAATTCACTCAATCGTTTGGGTGGTTCATTTAGGACTCTTAATCAATGCCGGAGGCATTTTTAATACTTAGTCATGAATTTCGCTGTTCGGTTTCCTTTTCTACTTATTGTGTACAGGTTAGTTACTGACATTTGCCTTATTGCCGGTCAAGTGGCAGAAAGCTCTGTTGTAACTGAGCAACTCATTAACAATTGTAACAGCTCCAATGCATTAAATTCATAAAATATGCTCTGAAATTATTTTGTGCAGCCCACTAATCGGTATGAATTTATGGCCACCCGTATACGAGTCATGGCTTCACCCTGGCCACCCCAATGAAAAATTTCTGGCTACGCCCCTGCTCTTAATTATTACATTAAAGCTTTTGGTTCATATGCTATTGAACATTAAAAAAATAAAATGTCAACTAATAATCTGTGTTATAGCAAATAGTAATCAAGCTACATTTGTGGCTGTTATCAGTTAACCTAGCTTGTTGATGTTCGTAATGTGCCTTTAAAATTGTTCCCATTGTAATGAGTCACGACCCTTCAGTTACTGGTACCTGAAATGCTGTTAAGACTTCTTGTAAGTTTCAATGGTCTGTAAGGTCGTGAATATACATTAAGAATTGATCTGTGATTGAATAAGAAAACCAGGGCTGTAGGTGCGAGTGGAAGGAGAGTGGCGAGCCTGTGTGCGTATGAAACAGAGCAGACGGTTAGAGCAGACAGTGAAGTTCTGTTTTGTTTTATTTATTTATTTTGGAGTTGACAAAAATGTGTATCTTTCAAAAGCAAAACAAATGGCACAATATGTAAGATATCCTGACTATCGACTGTAAACAGTAACGACTAGTCCACTCGTGCACATTTAATGGTTTTCAAGTTAAAGTTGAGTTTTTCTGTTGTTTTAGCCAAGCAAGTCAGAAGTCCTAAAAGTGGCGACTGGAGTCTCGAGTGAAGTTATTTGAATTGAGTCCCACACTTATGGTTCTAGTGACCACATTGTCATCCTAACCAACAGAGGTCCCAAATCCACCCTTACCAAAAAGTAGAATGCTTAATGTACATAATATAGAGTATACTTAATTATACCTATGTTTATATTTCAAGTGTACTTATTCTTGTACTAAAAGTAAACTTTAAATAAAGTAAAGTGGGACTAAATTGACCCATTTTAGAACACTTAAAAGTATACTTAAGTATATTAATAAGTATACTTTAAATTTTATTTAAGTACACTATTATTAGGTATACTTAAATATACTATGTGGCATATTTATATCAAAATTTTAATTTAAAGAGCTTAGTGATTAATTGACTGGGATCGTACCGGCGTACTCTGGTACCAAAGGTAAACCTTAACCTCTAGGTTATCCAACCACATGGTGCTTTGGGTGTTATCAATAAATTGAACCTATAAATTCGGTCCATTTCACCGAATGCCTTCTAAGTATATACTACAGTATGTCAACTTAGTATATTTTTCAGTATACCGTATTTTCACGACCATAAGGCACACCGTATTATAAGGTGCAGTCTCAGTTAGGGGCGCTATTTCTGTGTTTAACACACACATAAGGCACACCGCACTATTAGGTGCAGGCACGATGAAACATACGCTAGCTCAAAACATATAGTAGTATGTTGTTATGCTAAAACATTTTCTAGCATACATGCAAGCGCTAGCGTATGTTTTTAAAAAAGCAGCGAGCGGAGCAAAACTGAGTTTGGTTGTACTTTATTGAAGTATTGATTGTAACAATGTAAACAGTGAGTTCAGTTGTACTTGAAGTATTGAACAATGTACTGCAATTGCTTTTAATCAACCCTAATCCACAAATGTCTCAGTCTTCATCTTCTGTATCCAAAACGAACAACTGGGCAAGTTTCCATCTCATTGTCAGTCTCAGAGGCTCCTCAGAAATTATGTTGGCTTTTGCGTTCGCCCAAGCATTCACAATTCATTGACAAATTGTGGCGTAACTCGCACGGCGTTGCCTCAGAGTCTTGGTAAAACTGTGTTTGCCATTTGTCTTTCAGTGCTCCCACGCCGCTAGTAACTTGACTTTGAACGCCCTGTTTACACCAATGCCCAGGTTGAAGTTAAGGCCTCCCGGGGTGATAGCAAGTTCCGAGTTAATTTGCCGCACTTGGTTTTTCACAGCGGCTGTGAAATGTGCATGCATTGAGTCACAGATCAGGAGGGACGGTGATGCGTGGAAAAAAACATCTGGTCTCTTTACATATGGGGTATGATCTGTTTAGATACACTGTGTAGACTTGCACTACTTCAAAGTGACTTTTGCGATGTATGTTGCTGTGCAATAAAGCATTAAAAAGAAGAAGAAACAAAAGAAAAAGATACACTATGGAGTAGTTTAGCCCGGACATTTCTTTGCTTTTGGTATGTTCCATCTACACATGACATAGTGATGGGCGGGCGTTGGGAACAGTCATTTCCAGGAATGGCTTCGTGAAATAAAGCCTACTGTTGGACCCGTTGTGGCAGAACCCTCTTTTTATGTTTGAATAACACGACAACGTACATGTCACACAGCCACTCTTTCATTTTGTCCTCGTCCATCCATCCCTTTTGACTGGCCTTAACGATGACTCCGGCTGGAAATGTTTTTTTAGGCAGCGTATTCCTCTTGGAAATGACTGTCCTCTCCCTCCCTCCCCGCGCGCTCCGACCGTTCACTTTTGGAGATTAGCGTCAATCAAACAATTAACTTGTAAGTGGGTCGTTAAGTTCTGAAACAAGCAAAAACGAAAGTAGAGGACACATGCTCACTGAACATGAATGCTTCAGCGCCATGTCAAAAGTTAGAACACAACAAGTCACGGAGAGGCGGAGAGAACAACAGAGCAGGAGGGAGGGCAGGGGGCAAGGAGGGGCTGCCGGAGAACTCGCAAACCAAGTTGACTCTTTCGCGCTCTCGTCACGTCTGTCCTCAGCCAGGTCCGCCTTTCATGTAGGCTATATAAGCAATGTGTCAACGGGAAATCCTCCCACACAACCAGTCAGATTTTGGACCTCAGGCCACACATAAGGCGCACCTCATTATTAGGCGCACCGTAGATTTTTGAGAAAATTTAAGACTTTAAAGTGCGCCTTATAGTCGGGGAAAATACGGTACTTACAAGTACACTTAACATTTAATTGGTGTAGTGTACTTTCAATAAGTACAAGAAAAGTAAACTGGAAGTATACTCTCCTAATTTTGAGTATACTTCAAGCATATTTAAATATACTTTTTGGGAAGGGCAGGTCCAGAAAGTAGAATCCCAGCCTCAGTTTGGCTTTAGCCACAGGTGTTTCTAATCAACTGGAAAGTAAAGCAGCTTTTTACTCAACCATACGTAAATGAGTTTGTTTTCTGCCGTTTGAGTAGAAGCACTTGTGGCTAAACTGTGGCAGAGTTTTTTTTTCTTTTTGGATCTTTCTGGACCTGTTGCAGCATCTACAAGATAAGGTACTGCACATCAACAATAAGACGTTAAGTTAAGTCCAATCATATTTGTGGAGCATTCTACAAAACAAGAATAATACAAGTTAAAACACTGGTCATCTGGTTTAAAAACTCATATCCTTGATGCTCAATCTTTCTCATTGTCTGTCTCTGTGTTGTAAATGTCAGCTGCTCAAGACTCTAACCCCAGAGGAAAATGACCATTGTCAACGCGGCCTCTACTTTCAAGATGGTCAGCGGCATGTGGACTATGTTCTCACCTACGCTTTGAAGAAATCGTCTGGGGGACGTTCCATTCGATACTCGACACATTTGCTGACAGAAAATGCTGTTGCACGCAGCCTGCGCCGTAGCCAGCATCCATCATCTGCAGAAAAAGGCTGCTTATCATCACAAACCTCAACACTATCCAATGTGGATCTACACTCCCCCGGGGAGACCTTCAGTGGCCAGGAGGATCAAAAAAACTTGCGGAGGGAAGAGTTTGAAGGCAAACTTAGAGATATGGGCCTGGAGCTGGAGACTGATGAGGACGTGAGTTTGATCCACTTTATTTGTAGTATTTAGAAATGAAATTTGATGATTTAGAATGCAATCAATTTATGATGTTTGTCGAGTGGCATGCATATCAGAGTAGATCTGTAATCTGATCTTCTGGCTATGTATAACCAATGTCCTAATGTGTGACCCAATTCTGCAGCACTTAAATAGAAAAGGCACTATGCCTTACTAACTTGGTTGGCCTGAAGACACAGAAACCATCGTTCTAGAGTTATAGTGTATGCGAGAGTGAAATGATCATCTGCAATGTCACGCAAAGGGAGAATAGAGTGACCCTCTCTTGGGAAAGATCTGGAAACTTCTGCATACAAACAGGAAACTATGCTTGAAGCAAGTTCCCACACTGTCAGAGTTCCACTCATCTTAACTACAATTCAGAGTAGCACCTCAATTCATTTATTGATATACTGAAAATTACCAATAGCTACGATTTCAGTTTTGAATTGTAATTATATTATTTGCCACTAAATGGATGACTTCATGCTGTAGTGCTCCTACTACTTAATGTCTATGAGAGAAGGAGACTTTTACCAGGAAGAACACTTTGGCCTTGTCTGAATGTCCACTCTTATCCCCTAACACCTCATTCATTATACAGTATAATCCCACACTTTAAAGTTGCCTAATATGTAGTGCCCTCATTCCGTTTGGGGTTTCGGACAGGCACCTCACTACTTGCTCCTCGTATCACATCACATGACCACCGTGCCCGTCATGACGCAGCGGCGCATAAATCTCAGACGGAATAAAAATGTTTTAAAACTGTATTTTATTTCCTTTGTTGTATATATTTTCAACTAAAATGAATTAATTATTTCCATAGAATATACTGTATACTCCCCAAAAATTAAAAACACAACACTATTGTTTTTGCTCCCATTTTTAAGAGATGAACTGAAAGATCTAATACTTCTTCCACATACACAATATCACCATCCATCCATCCATCCATTATCTTAACCGCTTGTCCTCACAAGGGTCGCGTGGGTGCTGGAGCCTATCCCAGCGGGCTTTGGGCAGTAGGCGGGGTACACCCTGAACTGGTTGCCAGCCAATCGCAGACAATATCACCATTTCTCTCAAATATTGTTCACGAAGCAGTCTAAATCTGTGATGGTGAGCACTTCTCTTTTGCCGAGATAATCCACCCCACCTCACTGGTGTGCCATATCAAGACCCACCCTCCCTCTCTCTCTCTCTCTCTCTCTCTCTCTCTCTCTCTCTCTCTCTCTCCTCTTTAATACCTTTAAATGTTGAATGGAACAAGCTGACTTCCATCGTCAAAGAGTGACATTGCTCATAAGGAATGCGTCGCAGCAAATAAACACTTTTTTGATTGTACGGTTCATTTTGAACTGGACCGAGTCACGGTCAACAGTGACCTGTCCACACACTCCATTTCTTTCGTGCAGAAAGAAAGTGGGTTTGGCTTGCCCGGCTAGTGTTTTACAGTTTGTATTTATTTCGTATTTACGAGTCCGACCCGCATTAAACACCCACAAAACGGGTAATATTGGAATAATTTGACGATGGCCTGTTGCTATGATTTCTTTAGTGCGTCCACGGTGCTGGAGAAAAAGCGTTTCCAGAATTTCTTAGTGAGTTTGTTGGGGCTTGGGAGAGAAAGCGGACGAAGACGGCGGATAAAATGCCACAATGTGAGGGGTCCTGTAAACTGTATATACCGTAGAATAATTTAAGTAACAAACTGTTTCCTGCTTTTTTTTTTATAATTTGGCACAATTTGGCTAACAGAAATTCACATCTTCCTTAGCTTGCAGGACTAGGAATTTTCGGTTTGCATAGTGTCTCTGTGTTGGCCCGAAAGAGAATGGGGCGGCATCTGGCTATGATCTGTTATATTTTTAAACTCTGAAATGAAAGTGGAGCGAATGGACGGCCTACTGGTGAGCACATCTGCCTCACAGGTCAGAGGTCATGGGTTCAAATATTGGCTCTGGGCTTCCTGTGTGGAGTTTGTATGTTCTCTCCATGCTTGTGTGGGTTTTCTCTGGGTCTTCCGGTTGACTCCCACATTCCACAAACATGCATGATATCTTTATTGAAGACTCTAGCTTGTCCGTAAGCATGTGAATGTGATTGTGAATGGTTGTCTGTACACCGTGTTCCAAATTATTGTGCAAAAGATGTTTCTCTCAGATTTTTATGAATAGTCTATGCAA